>NC_056727.1:649399221-649611721 GCF_019279795.1 Protopterus annectens
TCTAAGTTAGTCAAAGGATTTTGGTTAATCAATCAAAAATAAAAGCTATTGATGTTCATTTTGTGGTTGTAGCTGGATTCCATTGATTTTTTTCAGTATCAATGCTTTCCACTGTTGGTATTGATATTGATCACCCACGTGTACAACAGTATTTTCAGTTTGTTATCTTTTAATGAAAGGGAAACAGAAAATTTTAAATTACAGTTCCTGATTTTGTACTTAATTAAACTGACTCTTTCAGAAAAGATATTGGGCTCCTTCTAGCTGAATATCCACTAAGCTACCATATAGGTGGCAATCCACTAAGCACATTAGAGGTCATCAGGGACCTGGGAACCCAGGTTGACAGTGGTCTTTCTTTTGACACTCACATTGCTAAAGTGGTTAGAAAGACCTTCTACATTGCCCACCTGATCATGAAGGGATTCACATCCAGATCTAGTGAGGTCATTGTTTCCCTGTACTCTTCACTTATCAGACCAATGATCGAGTACAATGCCCCATTCAGGATGTATCTCACCCGACATCTGCAGCAATTGGAGAGACCCCAAAAGTTCCTCACCAAAAGGATAAAGGGACTCCAAAATCTGTCATATGCTGCCAGATTGAAGAAACTCCAGCTCTATTCAGTCGCATACTGTCTGCTCAGAGGTGACATGTGCCTGACATACAAGGCCATGTCCAACCCGGAATTAATGGACATGCTCCACCTCAAAAAATCCAAATCCACCAAAACCACTAGAGCAAGCAACTTAAACATTAGCACGGACATAAATAGGACGTGCTGGAGGGATAGATTTATCACTCAGAGACTCCCTATGCTGTGGAATAAAATCCCGGTCCATGTGAGGCAGAGCACCTTGCTGGCTCTGTTCAAGAGAAATCTTGACCTGTGGATGGGAGATCGTAGGTTTACCCCGGGAATCATCTCTGTGTCACTGCTGGACAGAGGCACAACAAACTAATGGGCACAGTATTTTTTCATATAAGGGGTGGCGTAAGCCACAAAAATTTGGGCTAGGCTTATAAATGCCTTAGGGCAGATAGCCTAGTATAAACCTATGAACCTATGAACCTATAAGTGTTATTTATTTATTTATTTAATTACTAGGAATAATGCCTTGTTTTTTTAACATTTCTGGTATAGTATAGTTTAAACCTTTTAGAATGCTTCTCTATGGTTTCATTACTTTCCTGTGAAAAAATAGTTTTGCTTTCTTCGGATTTCTAGCAGCATTGCCATCATTTACAGTTTCTATTCATGAAAAGAAGCTGTTGGTGAACATAATGAACTTGAATTTCAGCTTTACATTCACCATGTTATTCTGGAAACAATTGGAAGAGAGTCATTAAAATCATGCTCATTTCGGATCCAATCCAGAAGGGCTTAAAATGCTCAGATCTGAGGACTCTAATCCCACAACATGTGTCAGAGGAGGAGTAGCTACCAGTGGAGTGGTTGATGTATGATGTTTCTGACCTGAGAGGCTAGGAACCATGTAGACTCCCTTCTGAAACTGTTCCGTGACCAGTTTCCTCACCTTTCTTTGCACATTGGCCTCTGTGATACTTTTGGATGCATGGGATGACACTATTGAAGAGAGCCTAGAGTGCTGCTCAAGAAAAGGGGAGGGCACCCTAGACAGTACTGAATCCACTGAGGTGAATATATAGTCCCAGCAGATGCTTCAGATTTGAAGACTTTGGAACCACAGTACTTTTCTTCGGGAATCAGATGAAGAACCTGCCATAATTTATATCAGATCTTAGGATTGCTGGATTGCGGGTGATGTCGGATTCAATATGGGTTTCTTTTTCTTTGGTTCTGAAGAAGTGGAAGGAGTAGAATCAGAAGTTCTGGACCTTTTTGGTGGGTCCCTGCACTTAGCTTTAGGAGATTGAACTCCAGCGATGGCCTGAGAAAAGGTAGTTGACAAAAGGCCTTTCAATATCAGTTTATTTTGTCTCTCAGTAAGAGCTGTTGGGTTAAACCAACTACAAGTATCACAATCCTTATCTAAATGTTCAGCCCCAAACAGTAAATGCATAGGGGGTGAGCATTATTAAACAGCATTTTGTGCCCACAGTTCACACATTTTTTAAATCCTTTTTTGAGCATATCTGTGGGTTAAGCAGTAAGATACCTAATTTAACAAAAACTAATAAACACTTGAGAGAGAAAGTTCAGAAAAAAAAGGCTACCAAAGTTTTTTTTTTTAAATCAGAAATAAAAATAACACCCTGAGAAGACACAGGGATATATGGGGGTAGGAAAGGGCCTACCAACAATGGTAGTAAGAATACACTTGTGACATTTATTATAGTAATTAAAGATGAAATTTGGATAAGGTTTATAAGGATTAAAGAGAAATTTTGAATAAAAACACTTATCTATTAAACCAATGCTCAAGAGCATTGTCAACCACGTCTGGTCAAAAAAGCAGCAAATGAGATTGGGAGTGTTAAGGATGGTGCATTATGGGTAGGAAAGGAGCTCAAGAGTTTGCCTCTACAAGCTGGAGTAAAATTTGCACTACACAGAAAATCCAAGTCATGCTGCTACAATATTAAGAATGGTTGTAGGTTGGCAGGGAAGGGTTTTGAGTTTGTATAATGGTTAAGGTATTTGCCTCACATACACAAGGTACAGGGTTTGGTTCTTACATTCGAAAAGGAAGTTGGACAGGCTTAAAATTGCCCACAAAAACAGCTAGCCTTGTACTTACCTATGAACATTCTGAGTAGTGATACATCTAGTTAGTAGAATGTGTATGACTACAAGTTGCGAAAAAAACTAAGCATTTTGAACACCTGCTCAGTTAATAGCCTACCAAACTGTGGTAGTAAGCAATGCATCTGCATATCAGACTGCACACACACACACACACACACACACACACACACACACACACACACACACACACACACACACACACACACACACACACACACACACACACACACACATGAGCGCAGATGCACACAGAAAGCAGCAAATGCACAGATAACAATAAACATTGCATACAACTTGCACACTGGATTTACTCTTATTAGAGAGGTGAAGCTGATATCGGAGAGCAGAGTAGACTTATATAAGAAAATTCTTTTTAAGACTGTGTACAAGAGTGTTTGCTCATCTGAGAAAAGGATACTTTAAATGGAGATTTTACCAGCAACCTTTGTATGGGAGCACAGCACAGCGGAGTAAGGGTAAATTTGCTCTTACCTCCTCCCATTGTGCAATCTTGAAGTTGGAATATATAATTAGCAGAGGGTGCATTTTACTTTTTGTTATTTTTGATCATTTTAGATTTCATCTAAAATGATCATTCTTTCCTTATTCATTTTTACGAGCATTTGTTGTTTGACGAGAAACCCATATATATATATATATATATATATATATATATATATATATATATATATATATATAATGTATAATATGTATGCAGGTATATATCATTTGTTGATATCACTGACCTTCACTGGATCAAAGGCGACACACTGATGCCAACACCCATCAAATATCAAGTTGGTCAAGTTATATTCAGCAGCAAAAGCAAACATGACAGGTTTCATTTTGCAAACATTATATTAACACATTAAAAAACACCAGCTTGGAGCCTAAACACAGCATGCAAACAGTTTTCTGACTAACGTGCTCCTTCTAACTGATAATATATCAAACAGAAATATATGTGACTGTAGAAGCAAACCTCACGTGATTCCTTTAGTGAACATTACAGTACCATGTCCCAAGTTATTTTTGCAATGCAAATAAACAAAATTAGACTTCTCTCTTTTCTTTATGGAAGCCTACATTTTCAAATGTATGTATTTATATAGTTAGTAGTTATTTTAATTATAATATACAAAAGTATGTTTTACAAGCAATTCCGCAGTGGTCTTGATTAAGTGCATTGAAATATTGCAAATGTATGCATTTTTGTGAGGAGCTTCACAGACAGCAGCCATGACCAAAGGAAATACAAAATAATAAAATACTGACACAGCACAAAGTCAAATGAACATCCACTTTATTTTCACATGGACTTCTTCAGAAAAACCAGGACCCCTCCCTACATCCTGGTTTTATACTTAATATACAGGAAATGATGTTATTCTATGGTAACAATGTTATTAAACATTGTATTCTGAAGTGAAGAAACATATGAATACATTCCATAAAATTTATCAAAATGTACTTGTCATAAAACATTACATTTTTAAAAAACATGTATAATGATTACATTGTAACCATTATCAATAAAACATAATCTTAAAAAATCCTTTTCCACTCGTATGTTCAACATTATTTTATATATTGAAACGAATCTTGTATATGATTGTAGTTGCATTAAGATCACTGCTTGAACATTTTGAAAAATGCATTGCAATATTATTAGTTGTTTATTGAATCAGTGTTTATAGATGAGTGTAATGAATATTTGTTTGATAACTCTATACTTCCTCACCAAGGAATAAATTAATATACATTAATGTTCTTTGATGTATATTCTCCCATAGGTGAACGCCCAGATCTCTCATGGGAAGTGAGTACACTCGTATAAACATGTGCACTATTGTTTGTACACTATAACCCTCCCGTATGACTTGTACTCCTACTATACTGATGTAAATGTCACGAGAACCAGTGTGCGCCCATGTGCCTTCGCACCTCCACGCTCACATACGACATACACACTGTGATAAACCAAAGCCCTACAAATGGACTCTCTAACCCCACATCCACTGCCACCCACCCGCTGACCCACAAACTATAGTGTATGCGTACACGTATTCACCCAAACACAGATGCGCAGGTGAGGGGGCCAACCTACGTTTCCATTGCCATCTCACCAGCTCGCACTGAACCACTCTGTCAGGTGTGTATGTGTTTGTGCTCGCACGCTCTCGGGAGGCCCTAGTGTAAATGAATATGCCCACACAGTGACATTTATTTTACTGTTATGGAGGTTTGAGACAGCAGCCCTAGTTTGTTCCTTAGCAACAACACTTCATGCACCCGCTGGCCTTTTTAGTGTTGTATATAGAGCATTTACATCTTACACACTAGGGCCTCCCGAGAGCGTGCGAGCACAAACACATACACACCTGACAGAGTGGTTCAGTGCGAGCTGGTGAGATGGCAATGGAAACGTAGGTTGGCCCATCTGTGTTTAATAATAATACATACGCACACTATAGTTTGTGGGTCAGTGGGTGGGTGGCAGTGGATGTGGGGTTAGAGAGTCCATTTGTAGGGCTTTGGTTTATCATAGTGTGTATGTGACACTGGTTCTCGTGACATTTACATCAGTATAGTAGGAGTACAAGTCATACGGGAGGGTTATAGTGTACAAACAATAGTGCACATGTTTATACGAGTGTACTCACTTCCCATGAGAGATCTGGGCGTTCACCTATGGGAGAATATACATCAAAGAACATTAATGTATATTAATTTATTCCTTGGTGAGGAAGTATAGAGTTATCAAACAAATATTCATTACACTCATCTATAAACACTGATTCAAAAAATATTAATTGGAGAATTTGCGATTTAAATAAACAACTAATAATATTGCAATGCATTTTTCAAAATAATCAACAAGTGATGATCTTAATGCAACGCTAAATCATATATACAGATCTAGATTTTTGGCTTCACCTGTATTGAGCAATGCAACAAATAATCGAAGTATACCAAGATATGTTTCAATATATAAAATAATGTTGAACACAGTGGAAAAGGATTTTTAAGATTATGTTTCATTGATAATGGTTACAATGTAATCAGTATACATGTCTTTTTAAAAATGTAATGTTTATGGACAAGTACATTTTGATAAATTTTATGGAATGTATTCATATGTTTCTTCACTTCAGAATACAATGTTTAATAACATTGTTACCATATGAATATAATTCATCATTTGTATATAAGTATAAAACCAGGATAGGGAGGGGTCCTGTTTTTCTGAAGAAGTCCATGTGAAAATAAAGCGCTAAATGTTCATTTGACTTTGTGGCTACCTCTTTTTCCCTTGGTTGCTGTGTCAGTATTTTGTTCCAGTTTATTTCGGGTAACCGAAGCTGTTTTGAAATACAAAATAATATGCATTAGTCAATAGTGTACAAATTGACTATAGCAGTAATCAAGGATCTTTTGTTGTTTTGACTAGTTTGTAAAGTATCTCTTGCATGTCTGCAATATGTGCAATTCATAGTAAGTATTTTATACAATTATATATGTGTGTGTGTGTGTGTGTGTGTGTGTGTGTGTGTGTGTGTGTGTGTGTGTGTGTGTGTGTGTGTGTGTGTGTGTGTGTGTGTGTGTGTGTGTGTGTGTGTGTGTGTGTGTGTGTGTGTTTTGTTGGCTGCTATCAATCCACAGCTTGAATAAATATTTTTTCTCAGATGGAATTTGAAGATTTCAGTGATCCTGTATATTTTGGGATTTAATTATGGTATTGATTTTGGTGACTTTTCTATTTCATTTTGATTTATTTGTGTCAGATTGATATATTGTGGTGATTTAGACTAGAGATGCCTAGGATTTAAACTTGTAAATGGAAATGCCTTACTGTTTTAAAGTGTCATTCCTTAAGTGGGATATTTACAGCTGTTCGACAGTTTGGGATGTTGTTTTGGAGGTACAGATAACTCTCTAGTATGTATTTATATATAGTAATACCATCTATTCTAAGCTCATAATTTATTTGCTCTTACTGGTTTTTGACTAACACAAGAATGTGCATGAGACTATGGTCTACTGCTTTGTTTCACCCTTCCCGTATTATATCATATATGTACTCAGGAAGTGGATTCAGAGGACTTGCAACCATGCAAAAAAAAAAAAAATGTGTTAAGCTGCTTCAGCAACAGGTAGCTTTTGCTGTGTTTGGTTCATGCTGTTGTAGTCCAAGAAATCAGGTGTCAGTTTCTCATAGCCTATTATATGTATTTGTTTCTAGCTATATATATTTGTGTCTATTTATGTCTATATAATTTATGTATCTATTGATTGCTTGGAAGTTTGAGCAGAAGATTAAGGCTCTGAACTATTTACAAGGTGATTCCTGTAGTCAGGGGATAGTTTATAAGTTCATAAGTATATAGTAGGCTAACAACTACCAGGGTATTTATAAGCCTAAATGCACATTCCAATGCAGTTGAGTCCCCTTGTAGCATGTGCATCTAAATTTGAGGGCTTTGTTAGTTAGGGGCTTGCTAAAAATTTATGAATGGTGTATGTTAGTTAGGGAATGTTTACTGTTGGCCTCTGTCTATAGGAGAAGTAGGAGCCACCCAGGGGTTGAATTTACGATTTCCCATTCAGTGTTAGTGAGGGAATGTTTATTGTCAGCCTCTGTCTCTAAGAGACATGGGGGCCAGTCCCAGGATGAATTTACGATTTCCCATGCAATGGTCAAGGTTAGATTTGACCAGGGTTAGGAATGGACTGTGCTTCACATAGATGGGAAGTCTGTTCCAGAGCATGGGGATCCTTTGAGATGCATATCTGTTGCAAAAGCAGGTTATATTTATGTCACAAGTAAAGTTTTAACTCTGGATCTAGTGTTTCTGGTGCTGTTCCTTTTGCAGATGTGGAAAACCTCCATTAGGGCTGGATCAAAGATGCCTTATGTGCCAAGAACAGATCACGTCTCAACAACCTGTTGGAGAGCAGGTATAGAGGCATGACTTCAACCTGATCTGTATAGGACACAGCCATAACAAATGTTGCATATGCCTCATCAGGTACATGGCGAAGTGGACATTGCACTCAATGATGAGTTTGATAAGGGTCAAGTAGAGTGGCACTGTAACTTCCCTGGATGACCTGGATGCCAACCCCTTACATATAATTTGGGAAGCATAGAATGATTTTCTTACAACCTTTGCTATGTGTTAATCAAAAGCTAGATCACTGTCTACATATATTCCTAGATCTCTAAGTATAGGGTCAACTGTTAGGGGTGTCTTATCAATGGAGTAATCTGTCTGTGTTGATGTTTTCCAAAAAGGCAACATAGTGCACTTCTTTGCATTGAGTTTTAATCCATGTCTTTGGCACCATTGATTTTTCTGCATTAGGACTTATTGCAGGAAGTTTGTGTCATGGGGGAATTTATCATTGTTCCCAACTTGCAGTTGTCTGTGAATCTGGTGAGCCAGAGGCCCTTGACATTAGACTTGATCTCTGAGAAGTAGATGCCAAAGAGGAGCAGGTCCAGCATGGAGACCTGTGGTACTCCACTGGTGACCTCCTCACTAATCCTGACTTCTTGGGTCCTATCTGTGAGCCAGTTAGCAATCCATTGAGCTATATATGGATTGATGCTTAGTTCAGTGAGTTGTCTATAATACCTGAGTGTAGTATTGTATTGACTGCCTTAGCCAGATCACGACAGGTGGTATGCACCATTTTCCTTTCATGCACTACCTTGGTTACCATCTCAGAAAAGTCTACCAGCTTGAGTAGGCATGGCATTCCCCTGACAAAACCAAGCTGGGATGGGCCCCATGTCTGGAGGTTGCCAATGTCTTTGATGATCATTTCCATAATAATCTGTTTCATGGCTTTCCATATTATACTATGTTAAACTAGTAGGTCTGTAGTTTCTGGAGTTGGTTGATGATCCACCCTTGTGAAGGGGAAAAGCTACTGCCACCCTCCATTCTCTAGGTACACAGCCTGTTTTGAGGCTGAAGTTGAAAAGTAACTCATGTGGTCCTGATAGGGCATTCCTTGGTTATTTAGTAAACATCCCAGGATATTGTCAGGCCCCTTTGAGGTTGCATATTTGGCATTAACAAGCACCACCATAACCTGCTCCCTGTTCCCCACTAACAATTAGGGGTTATGCTAGTAGGGATTACTCTGGGGTGGAAAAGGGAAGTGTGGGTGAAGTTTGCACTGAATTTTTCAGCCAGCAGATTAGATCTTTCACTCTGCTTAGTGAAGGTGGTACGATTTACTAACAGTTTCCCACTCTATAGAAGGTTAATTAAAACTTTCTATGAACAGAGTGCTTGGTTGGATGGAGAGTGCCTCCTGCAGATCTAGATAAGTGTTGTGGGATTCTTGTGACACAGATGGTGACCTATAGCTTGCTACAATATGGTAAGGGGCTTTATCTATTATGATTTGCACATGGATTAATAATACAGTATCGTGCTGTTTAACTGACCTTACGTGTATTTGTATAGATCAAGACGCCTCCACCTTAAGGCACTGTCTGTGTGGTTGTTTGTCTAAATATGAAGAAGGCACTGTAGCCTTGCACTTCTAGAGTACTTTCTGCATCTTTAAACCATGTCTCTGTAATGGCACAGATGTCTATATTTTCTAGAGTGAGGAAAGCTTGTAGGGTGTTGTTAATCTCCTAGCACTGATCAGTAATGCCTTTAGGTTTATTTTGATTTATTTGCTATGTTAGTAAGTTTGTCAGCTCAGTTAAATGGTGAGGGTTATGTCAGGAAGAGCATCTGGTGTAAAATTTTTGCCAGATCAAATATGCGGACAACAGTACAGATTTACATACTGGATAGTTCGAGGCTCAGGTTAACAATGACCACCACCAGTACTGTTAGCCAACAGGGTACTGGTGGAAATTGAGTTACTGTTGGCCAAAGGAGAAGAAGAAGAAAAAGAAGACGGGAAAAGCATGTCTGGAGGCAGGAGGAGAAGAGGAGGGTTAGGAGTGTGGAAGAGAGGGTAGGAACTTTGAATGTTGGCAGTATGACTGGTAAAAGGAGAGAGCTAGCTGATATGATGGAGACAAGGAAGGTTGATATATTGTGCGTGCAAGAGACCAGATGGAAGGGGAGTAAGGCCAGGTGTATTGGAGGTGTGTTCAAATTGTTCTACCATGGTGTGGATGGGAGGAGAAATGGGGTTAGGTGTTATCCTGAAGGAACAGTAGTTAAGGAGTATTTTGGAGGTGAAAATAATGTTAGATAGAGTGATGCTTATGAAGTTGGAAATTGCTGGTGTGGTGATGAAAGTTAGTGCATATACTCCACAAGTTGGGTGTGCAATGAATAAGAAAGAAAAACTTTGGAGAGAGTTGGATGAAGTGGTGGAGAGTGTATCCAAGGGTGAGAGAGTGGTGATTGGAACAGATTTCAATGGGCATATTGGTGAAGGGAACAGAGAGGATGAGGAGGTGATGGGTAGGTGTGGTGTTAAGGAGAGGAATGCAGAATGGTAGTGGATTTTGCAAAAACAATGGACATGGTTGTGGTGAATATGTATTTTAAGAAGAGGGAAGAGCATAGGGTGATGTACAAGAATGGAGGAAGATACAGACAGGTGGATTATATCCTATGCAGGACGACCAATCTAAAAGAGATTGGAGACTGCACAGTTGTGACAGGGGAAAGCGTAGTTAGGCAGCATAGGATGGCAGTCTGTAGAATGACACTGGCAATCAGGAAGATGAGGAAGAAAACAGTGAGGGCAGTGCCAAGGATCAAATGCTGGAAGTTGAAAAAGGGTAACTGTAAGGTGGAGTTCAGGGAAGAGTTAAGACAGGCATTGGGTTACAGTGAAGAGTTACCAGATAGCTGGGCAGCCACAGCAGAGGTGGTAAGGGAGACAGCTAGAAAGGTGCTTGGTGTGACATCTGGTCAGAGGAAGGAAGACAAGGAGACCTGGTGGTGGAATGAAGAAGTACAGGAGAGTACAAAGAGGAAGATGTTGGTGAAGAAGAAGTGGGATTGTCAGATAGATTAAGAAAATAGACAGGAGTACAAGGAGATGAGGCATAAAGTGAAGAGAGAGGTGGTGAAGACTAAGGATAAGGCATATAGTGAGTTGTATGAAAGGTTGGACATTAAGGAGGGAAAAATAACCTGTATCAATTGGCTAGACAGAGGGTCCAAGCTGGGAAAGATGAGCAGCAGGGTAGGGTGTTAAAGGATAATGAGGGAAATGTACTCACAAGCAAGGACAGTGTGTTGAGCTGATGGAAAGAGTACTTTTAGGGGCTGATGAATGCTGTTTTAAAAATAGTAACTCTCCACTAAACCTTAACTTTTTAAACAGGTAAAACTCAAGTTACCTACTTTCATATCTAACTTCTCTAGTGCACACTGCAGAGTGCATTCTTTTCAATCTTACCTTTAAGCATCCCTGTTACTAGCACTTTCTCTAATAGCTAAAACGATCATCTCTACTTGACTCCAAGTAGACTTTTCTCTATCTGTTAAACCTAGCACTTGCTCCTACAGTACTTATTACCTTGATACGGCACTCTTATAGATAGTACCCCAAAAAGGCAAACCCCCCATTTCTCGGTCACCCACATCCCCCGGAATCTCTTTTAAAGTTTTTGTCTAGTCCTTCTAGCATGTCGAGGGATCAGTTGCTAGTGTCCTCTCCTGCTCAGCTGGTGAACCTGGGAATATTGAGGCAATGTTACAATTGCCTCATGTACCTGACAACCCTCTCCTCCTCCCACAAAACACAAATACATGCGAGAGATGCAACTATACGGCCAAACTGGAGGCTGAGCTCTCTCAACATAGGACTGGCAAGACCAGTCAGGAGGAGAAGGTTACCACACACACTATAGACCCAGTCTCACATAGTACCATCACAACCTCAAATCATACACATAAACACACAAAGACATACTCGGCTCTGATCAAAATCTACCAAAACAGCAGAGGCCACCAAAGCAGACACCCAAACAACCACCACCTCAGAACACAACACCTGCAACACATAGACCTCACAGTCAGAGTGTCAAACAGTCACAGCCCTTAAGGCCAAACACAATGCCAGACACACTAGTCATTGGTGACTCCATAGTCAGACACACTGGCGTCCGCTCACCAGACTGAGTAAGGAGAAGGTCACAGTAAGCTGCCTGTCGGGCTAGAATCCGCCACATAACGCAAGCACTCAGGTCTCTCAACAGCAGGTACAAATATGACTCAGTCATTGTCCACGCTGGTGTAAGCGACCTGAGACGTACCTCCTTGGACTACATGAAAAGAGACATTGAGGAGCTCTCTGATTATGTAGCCCAGGCAGGTATGACCCTGACCTTGAGCAGTATCCTACCTTCACCAAGAATGATGCCACAATACAGAGATAAGATGATCAGCTTTAACAATTGGCTTAAACTCTGGTGTCATTCAAAGGGGATCAATGTCTGTCTGCCTGGGATGACATGCTGGACAAGCAGCTGCGCAAAGGGACGGCTTGCACCTGTCACCCTGGGATTCCGGATATTGGCAAAGGCTCTTGCCACCCCATAGTGCCTTTTAGGCAAGGCTCAAATTCTAAACCTACCACCCTAGAACACAAAAAGGAAAAAACTAAGGGTAATGCTGCTCAATGCCAGAAGTGTCAATCTCAAAATGCACACTCGAGGCCCTTCTCAGTATGGAGAACATCGATGTCTGTGCAGTGACAGAAACCTGGTTCAAGGCTCCTGAGAGCACCCCAGCACTATCAGGTTTTACCTCTTATCATGCGTTCCAGCCCCAAAATCCGGACAATACCATGAAAGGAGGGGGGGTATCCATATTCATCAAAGACACCCACACCTCAAGACTGGTGGCAAACGATGCATCGGAGACCATCCAGGTGCAATTAACCATAGGCAAGACTGCTCTGCAAATTGTAGCATGTTACAGGCCACCCTCACAAACTCAGGAACCTCACATGGCCTTCCTGAAAACACTAGAGGGGATAAATGTATCACCAAACACCATCATACTAGGTGACTTCAATTACCCTAATATAGACTGGGAACACTACTCAAGCCCAAACACCCTAGCCCAAAAGTTCCTGGAATTCATAAACTCAAATGCCATGGAACAACTAGTCACTATCCCCACAAGAGGAGAAAACATACTTGATCTCATCATCACGAACATGGGAGCACAATGTTCAACACGGAAGTATACCCTCACTGGTGAGATCAGATCACAAACTAATCTCGCTGGAGGTCCTCATCCCACCCCCACCTGAAATAAAAAGACCACAGTAAAGAACTTCGAAAGCCGACTTCACACTTCTAAAGACTAGTGTGGTCTCCTTTAAGGCCCGGGCAGCGGAAAACAGTACTCAAGTCGCTGAATCACTTACAAATGCCTTCTACCAGCACCTGCAGGACTGCATGGATAAGGCAATCCCAAGCAAAACAAAGACTCTTTGTACCAAAGGCAAGCGTCCAGTCTGGTGGACCCCAGCCATAAACAAACTCTACAACAAAAGGAGGAAGCTACTACAAGATAGAGCAAAATCCTTAAAAGGTAAGACACCCTTGATCACTATAAGTAAAAACTAAGAGCTCTCATAAAATCATCCAAAGCAAATTTTGAGAGAAAAATAGCTAAAGACTCAAAAGACAATCATAAGGCCTTCTTTAGCTATGTTAGAAACCTGGGAGGAAACTCCCAGATATGCTCAGAACTAGTTCAAAATGATGTGAAGATTACTGATCCTACAGACATTGCCAACATACTGGCTGACAGGTTCAGTGCAAACTCCCAAAGGAGAGATATCTATACCAAGCGATTGCAGCCCCCAAACATCTCCAACGCCCAAGTGAGAACTGCTCTCTCCAAAGCAAAACACAGCATCCATGGGACCTGATGGTGTCCCCGGCTGTGTGCTCCACGAACTCAACGAGGAATTAAACCCACAGCTAGGACAGCTGTTTAATCATAGTCTTACCTCTGGATCCCAGGAGTGGCACTGCAACTGTGGTCCCACTTCACAAAGGCGGTGCCTCCACCGACCCTGGAAATTACCGGCCCATTACCTTGACAAGCCTTATCTGCAAAGCCATGGAGAGGATCACAATGGCCCTCATAAATAACGACATAGGAAATTTGCAGACTTTGGATCCATCCCAGTTTGGCTTTGTCAAAGGCAGATCATGCCTTCTAAACTTGGTTGACTTTTTGAAACAGTCACCAAAGCCATTGATGAGGAAAGGCAGTCCATACAGCCTACCTCGATCTGGCGAAGGCCTTGATACAATACCCCACTCGGGTATCATTGAAAAACTCATCAGCTTAAATGTTAACCCATACATCACAAGATGGGTTGCAAACTGGCTGAGTGACAGAACCCACAGGGTCAGAGTTGCTGGCGCCATGTCAGACTCAAAGCCTGTCACAAGTGGTGTACCACAGGGCTCAGTCCTGGGCCCACTCTTGTTTGGCATCTACTTTTCTGAAGTACAAGCAAACACAGGAGGGTTATGGCTGACAAAGTTTGCAGATGACTGCAAACTGGGCCATAGTAGAAAACACATCTGACACAGATATCCTTCAGAAGGGTCTCACAGAAACGGATAACTGGTGCCAGAGCCATGGCCTAAAGTTAAATTCCAAAAAATGCATAGTCATACCCTTCGGGAAAAACAAGGTTACCCCTAGCTACCAAATAGGTGGCAATCCACTGAGCACAGAAGAAGTTATCAGGGACCTGGGGACCCAGGTTGATAGTAGGCTGTCATTCGACACCCATGTAGCTAAAGTAGTTAGGAAGACCTTCTACATTGCCCACCTTATCATGAAGGGATTCTCATCTAGATCAAGGGAGGTCATAGTCTCCCTATACTCATCACTCATCAGACCAATGATTGAGTACAATGCCCCATTCGAATGTATCTGACCCGACACTTGCAGCAGCTGGAGAGGCCACAAAAGTTCCTCACCAAAAGGATAAAGGGTCTCAAACATCTGTCCTATGCTGCCCGACTGAAAGAACTCCAGCTCTATTCAGTCGCTTGCTCAGAGGTGACCTTTGCCTAACATACAAGGCCATGTCAAACCCAGATTTGATGAATATGCTTCACCTCAAAAATCTAGATCCGTCAGAGCCACAAGGGCGGAGACTTAAACCTCGACACGGCTATTAATAGGACGTGCTGGAGGGATAGATTCATCACCCAAAGACTCCCTATGCTGTGGAATAAAATCCCGGTATATGTGAGGCAGAGCACCTCGCTGGCCTTGTTCAAGAGAAATCTTGACCAATGGATGGGAGATCGCAGATATACCCCAGGGATTACCTCAGTGTCACTGCTCAACAGAGGCACAGCAAAATAATGGGTATAGTTCCCCATACTAAAGGGGTGGCGTAAGCCACAAAACTATGGGCTAGGCTTGTAAATGCCCTCGGGCAGATAGCCTAGTATGAACCTATGAACCTATGAACCTAAGAGAATGATAGAGAGAGAAGGTTGGATGCTGTGGGGATAGTATATCAGGAAGTGCACTGGATTAGCAAGGAGGAAGTAAGGACAGCTATGAAGAGGATGAAGAATGGAAAGGCTGTTGGTCCAGATGACATACACGTAGAAGCATGGAGGTGTTTAGGAGAGATGGCAGTGGAGTTCTTAACCAGATTATTTAACATCTTGGAAAGTGAGAGGGTGACTGAGGACTGGGGACGTTTATTGGTACCAATTTTTAAGAATAAGGGTGATGTGCGTAGCTGTAGTAACTACAGAAGGATAAAACTGATCAGCCACAACATGAATTTATGGGAAAGAGTAGTGGAAGCTAGGTTAAGAAGGGAGGTGATTATTGACCTGAATGTAAGCAAGACCAAAGAGATTATCACTGACTTCAAGAAAAGGAGAAGAAACCACCCAGTGCTCAGGATCAATGGTGAAAGTTTGGAGATGGTTAAGAGTATGACATTCCTGGGTGTATGCATATCAGAGGCTCTGTCATGGCCAGAAAACAGCAGCCAATTGGTCAAGAAAGCACCCCAATGCCTCACTTTTTAAGAAGGCTGAAAAAAGCTAAACTTCCTCCTTATATTCTCTCCACCTTCTATAAAGGTGAAATAGAGGGCATCCTCACCTGCAACTTCACAATTTGGTTTGGAAGCTGCACAGTTACAGAAAGCAAGGCACTACATAGAATGACCAGGGCTGCAGAGACGGTAACAGGTTCCAATCTTCCATTGATACAACATCTTTATTCTGCAAGAAGCATCTGAAAGGCCACCAAAATAATACAGTACAACACGCATCCTACACATGGACTGTTTAAGCATCTGGCAGGAGATATCACAACATCTGCTACAGGACGACAAGAGTCTGTAACAGTTTCTACTCTACAGTGATTAAACTTCTCAACTCGGGCAATAGTACCAGGGGTCTGGACACAAAATAGGTTCATAGGTACATAGGACAATAATAGCCTATTGGCTCAGATGTTCTTATAAGCCTAGCCAAGAATTTTACCTATGTTCCCACAAAGTCAGCACCTGTTTTCCCTGTCCAGTGGGGACACAGGAAGGATCCCAGGAGTATATTTTCAGTTTCCCATCCAGTTGTCCAGGTACTCTGCTTGACATGGAGAGGGAGTCTGTTCCACAGATGGGGTAGTCATTGGGACACAAATCTATCCTGCCAACAAGATCTATTAATGTCACAGTCCAGGTTGAGGCCTCACATCCAGGCTGCGTGAGTGGAGTTTGACTTACAGATATGCAGCAACTCCATCAAGGCTGAGTCTGTGACAGCCTTATATGCCAGACACAGGTCAACTCTGAGCAGTCTGCATGGGACTGAGTAGAGGGACAGAGCTTTTAGCCTACCTGTATAGGATAGATGTTTGAGACCCTGGATTTTCCTGGTCAGGAACCTCTATGGCCTCTCCAACTGCTGCATGTGCTTGGCAAGGTACATGCCAAAGGGGGCATTGTACTCGATAATGGGACTAATAAGGGAGGAGTACAGGGATGTTATGGCCTCCTTGTTCCTGGATGAAATACCCTTATTTATGAGTTGAGCTATGTAGAAACCCTTCCGTACAATGGAGACAAAGTGGTGGTCAAAAGTCAGGTTGCTATCAACCTTTGTGCCCAAGTCCCTCACGACTGATTGCATGCTTAGTACATTGTTATTAATGTGATAATTAGTGGGGACATCATTTTCCCCAAAGGGAATAATGATGCATTTCCTGGCATTCAGTTTGAGGGCATGCTTCTGGCACCAGTCATTAGTTTGGGTAAGGCCCTCTTGGAGGATGTTCACATCACTAGGGGAATTTATGACAGTGCTCAGCTCACAATCATCTGCAAACCTAGTCAGCCACAGACCACTGTTTTTTGCTTGCACCTCAGAAAAGTATATCCCAAGTAGTAGAGGCCCCAAGACCAATCCTTGGGGTATACCACTTATTACGGGTCTACTACTAGAGGTAGCTTCCCCTATTTTGACTGAATGGCTACCCATCTGGTAACATATGGGTTGATGCCTAGCTGGGAGAGTTTAACTATTACGTCTGAGTGGGGAATAGTGTCGAAGGCTTTGGCCAGGGCAAGGCAGACAGTGTACACTGTCTTCCCCTTGTCCATGGCTTTGGTGACTGTTTTAAAGAAGGCGACCAACTTTAACAGACATGATCTCCCTTTGACAAAACAAAACTGTGTAGGATCAAGCATTTGGAGGTTGCCAATGTCCTTGTTTATAAGGTCCATGATATTGCATTCCATGGCCTTGCAAATCAGGCTAGTTAGGCTGATGGACCTATAATTTCCTGGGTCGGTGGGCGCCCCACCTTTGTGCAGAGGGATGACGGTGGCTGTCCTCCATTCTGCTGGGATGAAGCCAGTGCACAGGCTTGGTGGAATGGGGTGCCTGGTGGTACTAAAAGCTCTTGCCTGAGTTCATGTAGGACACAGCCAAGGATGTTGTCGGGTCCCATGGAGGCTGTAAGTCAATTTTTATTTATTTGTGCAATATATACTTACATATCTTCCAAGTAAGTGCAATGTTTATTTATTATATCCATAGTCAGTATTATTTAACTCACTCAAATGCAATATTAGACAAATAAATTAGACATTTCAATTTGTAGTGTGTTCTGTATTACTTTAAATAGGATGGTTAATTTAACTCAGAGGGGGTATTCTTTTCATATATGACTGTTGGTAAATCCCTCTGATTTTTCTCCCATGTATTGGGAGTAGTATTGCATTTGTTAGTTATGTTTATTCCTCTACTTGTATGTGTCATTTTACTTTCCTTTGTAATCTCAAAAATCGAGCTGATGCACAAACTTTTGTTTATGTACACGAGTGTAGTCCTAAATGACAATAAAGCTTACTTTGACTTTAATGAGCAGCGGTATGGTTTCATGCCAGGAAAGAGCACTGCAGATGTAATGTTTGCTCTGAGGGTGTTGATCGAGAAGTATAGAGAAGGTCAGAAGGAGTTGCACTGTGTCTTTGTGGTCTTAGAGAAAAGATATGCTAGGGTGCTTAGAGAGGTGTTGTGGTTTTGTAAGAGGAAGTTGGGAGTGACAGAGAAGTATTTAAGGGTGGTACAGGATATGATTCCACAACAGGGAGCAAATATGAATTGTCCACGACAAGAAGAAGAGAACCGGCCAGTGTTCACACTTTTTCACAATTTATTTAAAATAACAAACAGATATGAAAGTCAGCAAAACACACTTCTCTATCACCTCAGCTGTTAAGCTTTTACAGAGTATACCTTTCCTTTCCCAGGTTCCCCTTAAATAAACACATCAATTAAACTCACTATCAAAGGATATGTATGAGGGCAGTGTGACAGCGATGAGGTCAGTGGTGGGAGTGATGGATGTTTAAGGTAGAGGTGGGATTACATCAAGGATCAGCTCTGAGCCCTCTTTTATTTGCAATGGTGATGGACAGGTTGACTGACAAGGTCAAACAGGAGTCCCCATGGTCTATGATGTTTGCAGATGACATTGTGATCCATAGTGAGAGTAGGAAACAGGTTGAGGAGACCCTGGAAAGGTGGAGATATGCTCTAGAGAGGAGTGGAGAGGAGAGGAGAGGAATGAAGGCCAGCAGGACTAAGACAGAATATGTGTGTGAATGAGTGGGAGGACAGAGGAATGGTAAGGATGCAGGGAGTAGAGTTGGCGAAGGTGGATGAGTTTAAATACTTGGGATTAACAGTTCAAAGTAATGGGGAGTGTGGAAGAGAGGTGAAGAAGAGAGTGCAGGCAAGGTGAACTGGGTGGAGAAGAGTGTCAGGAGTGATTTGTACAGATGGGTACCAGTAACAGTGAAAGGGAAGGTCTACAAGATTGTAGTGAGACCAGTTATATTATATGGGTTGGAGACCGTGGCACTGACGAAAAGACAGTAGTTAGACATGGAGGTAGCAAAATTAAAGATGTTACGATTTGCATTGGGTGTGACGAGGATGGGCAGGATTAGAAATTAGTATATTAGAGGGTCAGTCCAGGTTGGATGGTTTGGAGACAAAGCCAGAGAGGTGAGATTGTGTTGGTTTGGGCATGTGCTAAGGAGAGATGCTGGGTATATTGGGAGAAGGATGGTAAAGATGGAGCTGCCACATAACAGGAAAAGAGGAAGGCCTTAGATAAGGTTTATGGATGTGGTAAGAGAAGGCATGCAGGTGGCTGAAGTGACAGAACAAGATGCAGAGGCAGAAAGAAATGGAAACAGATGATTCACTGTGGTGACCCCTAATGGGAACAGCTGAAAGAAAAAGAAGAAGTAGGTTTGTTACTTCAGTATTGCCTAAAAAACGCTCTGAGGGGGTTGATAAAGTTTTAGCTAAAATCTGAAAGCCCAGGAGGGCAGCTGCAGGCCATCTTTGGCAAAGCAACATGGTTTGTTAACCATGTCCTTCCAGGCTGACAGATACTGAATCCTGTAGGATAGACACTAGAAATTAATCCAGTTATTAAAATCAATAATTTTTTGTTCATACTTTGGCATTATCCTAGGTGAATGTAGAATGCTGCTCAATGCAAGGCTCTTGCCGATCTGTGACACATATTCCAAGAGATCCATTATTTCTCCTTCCATACAGTCCACAGAGGTATGTCTCAGGTCATTTACACCCACATGGACTATAATAGAATTATACTGGTACCTGTGGCGCAAAGACGTGAGTGCATGTATAACTTTGGGGATCCTGGCTCCAGATAAGCAACTGACCTTAATCTTATCCTTGTTTAGTCCAGTAAGTAGGGCATCTGTGTGTCATACAATGGAATCCTCTATGTCAAGAGTCCTGTGTAAGTTGTTTGCTTGCCCTATGGGCTTTGTTTTCAGGGGTCCATTGGGTGTAGAATTATGTGTGGTGTTTGGTACTGCTTTTGGGGTGTGATTCCTTTCACCTCCATTTGCCTGCTGAGTGACTTAAGAATGATGGCAACCTGGTATCTTCTCTATCCTTTGATTTATCAAAGGATTTGAAACAGTATTTTTTTCTTACTTTGTCCTCATTCAGTCCTCTCTCTCTCACACCTGGTCCCATAGCTATCAGACTGACAGGCATCAAGCAGTAAAATTGGAAATAAAATCTCCCCTCTTTCCTACAAGTGACTACAGGCATTCCAAAAGGGTCAATATTAGGCCCCCTCTTATTCAATATTTTATAAACAAGCTATATACTGCCACCCACCTCACTAGCCTAGTTCAATATGCTGATGACTCAACCATACCTCTCAACTGTCCAGATTTTCACAGAATGTCTAGATTTTTGCCTTATATTTTTTAGCCTGCTCCTCATTAAAATTGTGGTGTTCTAGCAAATTACTAAGGACTGAAGTCACTAAATAATGACATATGAGCTTCGATATATATTAAAGACACACACACTTCCAGGCTGGTCAAACAATATGACAAACAGGAGACACTCCAGGTGCAGTTAACTGTTGACAAGACCCCTTTTCAAATTATAGCTAGCTACAGGCCCCCAAATTTGACTCAAGATGCCCACGCCACCTATCTGGACATCTTCAATTCTATCAAGATTCAACTCTTTACTCTGATCCTGGGTGACTTTAATTACCCAGCCATAGACTGGAAAACTACTCATGCCAGAACACAACTTCCCAGAGATTCCTAGATTTTATCAATGCAAATGCCTTGGAAAAGCTAGTCGATACCTCCACATGAGGTGATAATATCTTGGACTTGGTATTAACCAACACAAGTAACCACTGCAGCACCACTATAGTATCATACTCCCTGGTAAGATCTGTCCATAAAGTGGTCACTTTCGAAGTCACCATCTCTCCTGACTCCCCTCTAACTAGAGTGAAACAAAAAAAACTTCTCCAAAGCTGATTGCAACCTTCTGAGGGATGGTATAAACAGCTTCACAGCACCCTCCATTACTGTAGGAATTACTGTCCAGATCTACACCAAAGTACCATATGAGTATTTATAAAGATGCATGGAATCAGGAATACCTGACAGGACAAAAATCATCCTCCACAAGGAAGTGAACATCTGCAATAAATAAACTATATAACAAAAGGAAAATATTTCTCTCCAAAACCAAGAAGTAGCAGTTGCCCAATTAGAAGCAATCTCTCCTTAGCCTGAACAAGCAAATAAGAGCACTAGTGAAATCCTCTAAAGCCAACTTCAAGTCCAAACTGGCCACATCTAATATAGACAGTCATAAGGCCTTCTTCACATATGTCCGCAATCTCAAAGAAAGCAACTAGATCTGTTCAGAACAGACATTGCAAAGAGGTATCACATTTAAAAGTGCCCTTTTTGCCCATGAGATTCATAATCACAAGATCCCTACCATGTTCCAAAATATTCTCTTTTTGGTAAGTACCATGGAATTTTTTACTTCCACATGAGCAACCACCAAATCATGCAGATGGGACCTTGGTTTATGATCACATCAAAGGGACATCACACTCAGGAGGTGCAGCACCCCCTAAGGCTTCATTGCAGAGTCAGTAATTTGAAAAAATGATCCTAATCACCTGGAGTGAAAATTGAGACAACAGTCTTCTGCTTCAGCAGCATTCAGTGTGAGCATGCTACCTCTCAAGCCATTCACAGTGCTACTATGGCTCCATTTATTTCAATGGAATGTGTAAATCCTTTATGTAAACTCTGTAATGGATACGGCTTTATATAGTCTCCTTAAGTTTCTATGAATGGGCTGCCATATAGTTAGTTTTTACTCTAGTTTGGGGATGACTGTTTTAATAAATTAAGGCTGCAAGTAAGGCTTTAGAATAATTTTAACAGTATTTTACAGTTACATTATGATATACTACCTTTATACTTTAGTTATATTTTTAGGCAATCTCAGGCTGATATTCATAGTGCTTGTGCAAATGTGATAGGGGTATTCCTGATACTTAAGAATGAGCGTAGCAAAGGTGAGATTCAGAGAGGGCATTTATGCTAATGTGGCTTTAAAAATAATGAGATACAGATGAGAAATATTGTAAGTATAGTATGCTAATGGGGTGGTCTCGCAAATCATAGTGTGATATCCCTGTGGTTCACACATCCATCGTTAAAAGCGAAGCTCCACCTTTGATATTGGAGTTGCAACTGAGAACTTGCTCCCAGCCATCCCTTCAGTAGTTTGTCCAAGTCTGCTCAAGCACGTTCCTGACAGACAAACTAATTATTTTCCCAGCAATCTCTGCATTAGTTTGTCTTTAGTATGCACAAGCACTAAAACGACACAATAAATTATTTTGCCCAGTGATCGCTTCAATAGTTTGACCATGTATGCACAAGCACTTCTCTGGCACACAAATAGATTATTTTCCTAAGCGACCCTTTCACTAATATGTCCTAGTATGCACAAGCACCAAAATGAAACATTTCCCCAAGTGACCCCTGCAGGAGTATGTCCTAGTATGCACAAGAACCAAAATGAAATCTTTCCCCAAGTGACCCCTGTAGGAGTATGTCCTAGTATGCACAAGAACCAAGATGAAATCTATCTCCAAGTGACCCCTGCAGGAGTATGTCCTAGTATGCACAAGCACCAAAATGAAATCTTTCCCCAAGTGACCCCTGCAGGAGTATGTCCTAGTATGCACAAGAACCAAAATGAAATCTTTCCCCAAGTGACCCCTGCAGGAGTATGTCCTAGCATGCACAAGAACCAAAATGTAATATTTCCCCAAGTGACCCCTGTAGGAGTATGTCCTAGTATGCACCAGAACCAAAATGAAATCTTTCCCCAAGTGACCCCTGCAGGAGTATGTCCTAGTATGCACAAGCACCAAAATGAAATCTTTCCCCAAGTGACCCCTGCAGGAGTATGTCCTAGTATGCACAAGAACCAAAATGAAATCTTTCCCCAAGTGACCCCTGCAGGAGTATGTCCTAGTATGCACAAGAACCAAAATGAAATCTTTCCCCAACTGACCCCTGTAGGAGTATGTCCTAGTATGCACAAGCACCAAAATGAAATCTTTCCCCAAGTGACCCCTGCAGGAGTATGTCCTAGTATGCACAAGAACCAAAATGAAATCTTTCCCCAAGTGACCCCTGCAGGAGCATGTCCTAGTATGCACAAGAACCAAAATGAAATCTTTCCCCAAGTGACCCCTGCAGGAGTATGTCCTAGTATGCACAAGCACCAAAATTAAACATTTCTCCAAGTGACCCTACAGGAGTATAGTCAGATATGCAGAAGCACCAAAATAAAACATTTCCCCAAACAATGGCTTTAGGAAGATATCCAGGTATACACAACACCAAAATGAAACCTTTACTCAAGTGATCTCTTCAGTAAAATGTCCTAGTATGCACAAGCACCAAAATGAAACATTTCTCCAAGTGACTCCTACAGAAGTATACCCAGGTATGCAGAAGCTCTAAAATGAAATATTTCCCCAAGCAACATCTTCATTAAGATGTCCAGGTATACGCAGGCACCAAAATGAAACATTTCCCCAAGCTATCCCTTCAGTAAAATGTCCAGGTATGCAGAAGCACCACATATGCGTATGCGTATGAGTACAATTCATAGATATTTCCCCAAGCAACCCCTTTAGAAGGATGTCTAGGTATGAACAAGCACCAAAATGAAACATTTCTTCAGGTGACCTCTTTAGAAGCATGCCCAGGAATGCACAAGCACCAAAATGAAACATTTCCCAAGTGACCCCTTCAGAAATATGTTGAGGCATGCACAGGCACCAAAATGAAACATTTCCCCAAGCAACCCCTTTAGAAGGATGTCTAGGTATGAACAAGCACCAAAATGAAACATTTCCCAAGTGACCCCTTCAGAAATATGTTGAGGTATGCACAGGCACCAAAATGAAACATTTCCCCAAGCAACCCCTTTAGAAGGATGTCTAGGTATGAACAAGCACCAAAATGAAACATTTCTTCAGGTGACCTCTTTAGAAGCATGCCCAGGTATGCACAAGCACCAAAATGAAACATTTCCCCAAGTGACCCCTTCAGAAATATGTTGAGGTATGCACAAGCACTAAAATAAAAGATTTCCCCAAGCAACCTCTTTAGAAGGATGTCTAGGTATGCACAAGCACCAAAATGAAACATTTCACCAAACATCACCTTCAGGAATATGTCCAGAAATGCATAAGCACAAAAATGAAACATTTCCCCAGGTGGCCTCTTTAGAAGCAAGCCCAGGTATGCAGAAGAACCAAAATGAAACATTCCCCCAACTGACCTGTTCAGTATTGTGTCCAGCTATGCACAAGTGCCAAATACAAAACATTCACCCAAGTGACCCCTTCAGAAAAAAATGTCTGTGTTTGCAAAAACATGAACTGATCTCCCTTCGCATCTCCATATTCTTCTGAAACACTGCTGCTTACTGGCATAAGCTCAGGACTATGTGCAAGCTTAGTATGCAAAATGAGCCCATTATAAATTCATGTCTAGGAATTGTACTCATATGCATATGTGTAAAGCCCCTTAACAGAATAGCAGTTGTCCCCTATTGTTTATGAGTTAAGCATGTTATGCCCTTGCAGTGGGAGTGTGCATGTTTACAACTCCTTTACATGTAGATATGCATGATAAAAGTCCTGGATTTGCATATCCATGTATCACCTGTCTTCATGGATTCCACTATAAAAATGCAAAGTACCACCCTTATTTGTTTAGTCATTTTGGATTCTATCATACTTCTCAACTTCTTAGAGCAAAAAATCTGGACAAAGCCATCAATAATGGGCAGGCAAATCCTCAAAAATAGGGACTTTTTTTAAATATTGCTCTTACAAACTTAGAAAATTGATAAAATGACAGGTTTTGCATTACCATGAATTTTCTGAAGGGTATAAAGTCTGAAACTCAAATGTCTGTCATTATTTTCTGACTTTAATCCTCAATGATTTGCCAATGATTTGTCTGAGACCACACTTTTATGAGAAACAGAGCAAAAACATTGGGCAAAAATCTGCACATTTCACAAAAATCTGTGCAGTTGAGACTTATGTGATCTTATCCATTTTGATGATGATGCTTGTTAGGATTTCGTTTTTTATTTAATTTGACACTAGTTATATACATTGTTTAATCTTTGGTCATAATTTTGTCTTGATGGGTCGACTTGGTAGGGCATATTTGGGAGAATTTAGTGCATATTTTTAATGCATACAATGTATATGGCTTCATTTTGTTAAGGAAACCTGGGCTGATGAGATTACTGTGTAGCATATCTGGTTGGTTTGGGAGTTTATGATATGTATAGGATGCGGCTGTATGTGCTGATGACATGCAGGTCTGTTAATTCTTTCATCTATTACACATCTTCCTGACAGTCAGGAATTCATGGTTTCTGTCAGGAAATTAAATTTTTACTGAGTGCTTGCCAGATATGTTGAGTTATTCTAATTCACTTCTTGTATTTGAAAGATATCTCCACATATTGGGCACTTATGTACCGTTGCACTTGAATTTGTCAGCTGCAGTCATGCATGCACATGGTATGCTTATACAGGGTGATTAAGGTTATGTGCTGCTAATAAGCTAATTCCTCTTGTCAGAGTTTGATTCTCACAGCTTCCATTTGTCTACTATGTGACTCCGAGCAAGTCACTTAACTTGAAAGTGCAATAGAGCAACAGGGAAAGTGGACTAGGCTCTTCAGTAATCTCCTGGACCGCATGCCTAGTAACTGCCTATGGACTTATCAACTTATAAGCTGCACATTACAGAAAACAGTGTACAGATATTAATTCTGTTTACTTCTATCATTGAGCAGTTTTTATTTAGTTCTATATGTTTGCCTAGCACAATAGTTTAAAATCTAGTGATTGTTGAATTCAGTAGGAATTTTAACATGTCCAGTATATTGCATAGTTACTTAACTGCTCCATTAAGTGTAATAATTGCTGTTTCATTAATACTGACTCCAGTATGAAAGTAATTCTGAAATAAAATCATCTCTTACATAGTCAACAAAATGGGTATGGCATGGGATAGAGCACATGTGCAGCTCTTTGTTTTTTTCCAAGATGGGTACCCTATAGGGTCTTTCCAAACCCAGTCCAGTGACATCACAAATCAAAAGCTAAGTACTCCACCAGTAGTGTAGACAGAAATGTATCTTTACTACTCAAACCTTGTGTAATTACCTCCCACCAAATAAATAGGTACGTATTTTGTAAATGTTGTCTCTTGTGTACTAAGAAAATCCATAAATCGGATTTAAGGTAGAAGAGCAGTGCAAGCCAAAAACAACAAATTACATCCATTTAAGACAGCACAGTGAAACCAGAAGGTAATACCAACTCTATGGCATAGAGAGGTGGAACCCTGGCTATGACCCAGCCAACCTGGGTTTGAGTAGCGGACCCAGTCCCTCAGAAGTCAGCTAGGGTGATAAGGTGCAGCAGATCTTTTGCCAACGTATCTATCCCAAACAAGATGGACAGGATTTATAGCCAAAAATTAGAAGTAAATTGTGGAGGTCAAGGATGGTGTGCACATACATAATGCTCATTAGCAGCTGGTTGGGATAGCATACTGGACAAAAAAAATTGTACCTCTGTCAGGATGGTGCCATACTAGGATGACCTGATTTTCTCTACATACACACTTTCTCAGACTTCATACATTAGGGACTTCCTTCTTTGCAGGGCCCTGGTCTGAATGGCATTAGAGAGATGAAGTGGAAGGTGGAGTTGATGATTCAGGAGGTTTTCAGGACAAGATAGACAGCTGTTGTATAAACTAGAAAAAAATGCAAAATCATTTTCACCTTTTGCCTCTGGCAGCAATAGAAATACTGTTTTAAAATAAATTCTCTCTAAGCACATTGCATACTGATCAGGGTTGCATAGACTGGTTTACATAGTTTTAGACATCCAGATCTCAAAGATAAAAAAATAAATTATTGTAGTTTAGCAGAAAACATAGGAGCGTTGGGACATATGAACAACACTAGCCAAGTGATCACAAGAACCTTAAGATGCCTAGCCATCTACTCCTTTAAGTTCTAGCCTTCCTTTTGAAGCACTTAATAGAGTTCACCTCCCAAACTGCACTAAATGGTGCATGATAATCATGGTATAGATTGGATATACCTGGCAGCACCTTTGCACCCATACGGCACCAAAGATTCAGGCTTTTCTATTATACTGTTTCTATTTATTTACTTTCCAGACTATTATCTTTTAAAACTTTATACACTAGAATCCTGTATACTTTAACTGATACTCAAAGACAGCAGCTGCAACAGCCTGTTTTGTGCACTTTCATGCTGCAATGTGCATCAACTTTTTGATGGTGCTGTTTTCCTAGGACTAGACATTATCCCACAGTAGTTACCCTCAGAAAAGAGAGGGGCTTAAAGTAATTCATCAACTCTTACAAGTGCTTTACCATATACTTCTCATTTATGGATGTACACATAGTCCAGTTATGGTGTAAGTTGTTGAGAATGTCAAGGGATGTACAGGAAATACCACCAGGCTGTATGTTAGAAAATGAACCACTTGGATCACAGACTCGGGTTGTGTTTGTTGTCGATTTTTCCTGTTTATGTGATGATCTTATTGTCTGATCAAATATTGCTTGTGACCTTAATATTTAACAAATGACATTACATATGTGAGTAAGAACATCAGCATGTTCCAGTATCAGTACTACGTAAAATAATAAAGCTGAAAATAAGAATAGGGTATGTAGAAAAAGACCTATGACTACATTTTCCTGAAACTTTCACACCATGAATATTACAGCTGCAATTTTAGAAAATGTTTTATTGACATATAAACTGCTTTACTACATAATGGCTTCTTTTCACTAAAACCTCAGTATAACTGTCTCTTTATGTTGACAGTCAAATCACATTAGCAACAGATATAAATTACAAAAAAGTGTCCCTAGAAAGAAAGTCCATTAATTTCATTGCAGCAGTGTTGTCCATCTTTATGATTAGGAGGCAGATGAGTTTCATTTCCTTGTAAATGCATGTGTAAGATCCCAAGAATGTTTACCACATATAAAGTAAGTATTAATCTATCATTAGCCTAAGTGCGTTTTAGGTAGCACGTGGTGGAAATATGCAGGATGGTGACACACTTTTCTGTTGCTGGGGATGTGGTAATGACCAGCTGGAACTTATAAAATCCACAGACTCATGGGGACAGGATCAAAGGTTAAATGCATTGCTTCATATCTCACTGTTTTACCTTTATACTGACAAGAATAGGGCAATACATTGCACATTTCATTTTTTATCACATCACAAAAGCTTTTACAGGTTAAAACTAAAAGCAGTTAATAATAGTTCATTGTATGCAATCTGTCTGGATGGCTGCCATAAAACATAATAGTCCCTGCCATTCAGGTCTGCGAATTTGCAATATTTAGATTGCAATCACCGGTGGTGTAGTGACAGGGAAAACGGACGAAAAGAGTGGGATAAGTGATTCTTATCGCTTGCCAAATTCTGTTTCTATCAGTGAAGTGGAAAGCAGAAATTACTGAGCAGATGAACAGAGGATTTGGCCAGAGTGATCCTGGCAAAATGCATGCAATTCTGTGTGTACATATCAATGAATTTAGACACTTACTCTGTATGCATGTGCAGAGAACATATGGCATTGTTTTTTCTCATCTACAAAAGATAATTCTGGAATTACAGTAGCACGAGTCCTTCCCCATACCTACTACTAACTGCAGAACTTCTTGCAAACTGCAGACAGTGTTCTTTTTTGAATGGGGAAGAACATTCATTCTGCAGTATAATATTTAGGCATCGCAGACCTAGAGGCCCTACTTTCTCCAGTTGAATATGCATTGTGCTACATGTGGAATAGTCAAATGAAGTACTAAGACTCAGATATTGAAGTGGAAAACTGTTAGATATTATGCTGCATATTTCACACTTGTATCACAAAATATTCAGCTACAAAGTAAGAATTAAATTAGTCATTAACAGAAAACATATTGTCATTTAAACTGAGGTAGATGGAAGACAGGATTAGACAAAGAAGAATAGTAAACACAGTCCTGTGGTCAAGTCCAAGTTGTCCCCTCATTTTACAGCTCTGTAAACTATCAGAAGATACTGTATTACTCAGAGTATTTGGTAACATCAGTCAATAAAGGCCAGTCTAGTTTTAAGATAAAAGGATCCCGATCCATCAGTGTAAAAATATAATTTAATGTATCACTGCTGGCAGTAAAGGTCTGATGACATAATTTTTTTTATTTCCACAGCTAATACTCTGCAAGCAGCACCACTATATATATTCAAGTATATCATTCTTATTAAACTGCATTACTCACCAATGCATGCATTCTTGATAAAAACACAACTATGTACACCATTAACACACAATATCAGATATAATCAATTGCGAAAGGAAAACTAAAACATTTGTGATTGGTAAACTACTCACACACAAACCCAACTAAAAACACTACCACCAACACATAAATGTTACAACAACAAAAACACTAACCTTGTGCTTCAGAAAAATCCCCACCATTGGAGGTAAGATCTTTGTCAAATATACTATTTATGCTATTAGGAAATTGCAATTCTAAGGCATGTTAGTAACAATGAAGAACTACCACATTATAAGTAAATTTGCATTCCTCTTGAAACACTACCACTAGTGCAATTCAGCTTTGTGTTGCAGTAGTTAACATTGGTGGTCCATACATTGCACTGGTACAGGCATCCTCACTCATTAACTCTGTAACATAAGCACATATTCACACACACACACACACACACACACACACACACACACACACACACACACACACACACACACACACACACACACTTTCTCTCCCTCTCTCTGTGACATATTTCTTTCCTTTTTCCTGAGCTGCCAGAAAATCCTTGATGTCTCTTTCTTACATTTTTGTACCTACCTCATAAATCACAGAGTCTTAAAGTCAATCAATAATGACTGATAGAAGTTTGTTCTCCTTAGTGTTTGTAAATTGCATTGTGATGTGCAACCTATTGCTCTACAGACTGTTTAAGATAGTCCATGCAATACTTTAAAAATTCTCCCTGATGTCATCCAGTGTTTCTCCTGGCTTTGTCCTGAAGCCTTGCTCCATAATCCCTCTCAGCTGTCTGTCCCTGATCACACAGGACATTCCTGCCTTTGCCTTTTATAGGTATGTTATGCTGTGATGCCCCTGCACTGGCCCAGTAAGCAAGAAGCCTCAATCCTCACCACTAGCACCAGTGAGGGATGTCCACATTGGGAGGATAACAAGTACACACCCAGTAAAGTACAATTTCCTTTAAGAGCACACAGAGATCACAGTCAGTCTGGTGCTGGTTTCTGCCTCTTTCTCCAGATCTCCAATAAGACTCCCCACTGGCACAGCTATAGGGTTAAGATCTCAGCCAAGTGGTCAAGCCAAAACCTCCAGCATCCTCTCTGTCCAACCAGTGCTTCGTGTCCCTGCCCAAGTAGCTGACACACACACACACACACACACACACACACAAACACTTTGAGATTTGATATATATATATATATATATATATATATATATATATATATATATATATATATATATATATATATATATATACACAAAGAGACACTCTTGGGGAAGACAGGCACAGGTTCACTAGCTATGCACCCTTCTGCCCAGACTATATGGTAGTACCAACTGCCACCAACCACTCTTACTTATCAGCTACTATATGTCCCTTCCCAAAGGGTGACCAATTCTACTGTGCAATGTTACTGTAATCCAAATTGTAAGTGTGACCAAGACTTTTAAGGCTATTTAAGAATGGCCTGTACAGCATCACCAAATACATATGCATGTACTCTCAGAGCTTAAATATCTCTAAACAAACCAGCCACAATTAAAAGATTTAGATATATTTAATAATAAATAATAAAAGAACAAGCCAATATTCAGTAACTCAATACAGTGACAACAGACTTCAGAATCACAGGAAATATTTTAAAACAACATAGCAGGACAGTCTCACATAAATACAGAAAACATCTAAACTAATCCTATTATATTCCTATCTATCTGTAAGAGACATACTATGATCTAAGTCTTACTTACAGAGCAAAAAACAGGCAGAAGTGCTGGATGAATGTTTCTAGATCCAAAGACAAAAAATGCACAGACTCACTCTCTGAGATAGTTCTTAAATTACTAGCAAACATTTCTGCTGGGTTATTTCAGAATGCATCATTTTTTGTCACCTCTGCCTTTAGTTTCCAGGCTAACAGAAACTTAAAATGTAGCACTTCTGTGTCAAAAATACTTATCTCTTAGAAGCTTGCCTGGAACTGGAAGTCGTAAAACAGTTACACACTTTTTCCTTTGAAATGTGGAATTATTTATTTTGCTTGAGAGGGTTGAGCCTATCTGGGAATACCTTACCCCATTCTTGAGAGCCCTGAAGGTATTCCCAGATAGGCTCAACTCTCTCAAGCAACATTTCTCAAGGGTCACTTGAAAAACTAGCTTGAGTTTTAATGGGTGGGAGAATTGTGAAGGCTGACAGCCCAGCTAGCTGGAATTTTATAAGTAATTCTATGTTATTTGGGAAAAATAATATGATTTGTATGCTCGTTTTACAAATGTAAGAAAAATATATGTTATGTGTATATTAAACTACCAGAGCAGAAGTGTGCATTAAACTGTATGTTATGCGCTGAGCTTCAAAGAATCTAACCACAGTGTTCCCTACTGGAAAAGAACAGAGTTAATGTGCAAACTCTAAGAAAATAAGTGAATTGTTTACGATGGTGTTTAGCTCAGCTAGGAGATGGAATGTCTGCAGCTGGAAATTCTTTCTATTGTCTGGAAACAGAAATAATTACAGGTTTCAAAGGTAAAAGTGTGTAGCTGTTTTACGACTTCCAGTTCCAGGTAATCTGAAATAACCCAGCAGAAATGTTTGATAGTAATTTAAGAACTATCTCAGAGTGTGAGTCTGTGCATTTGTTTTTGTCTTTGGATCTAGAAACATTCACCCAGCAGTTCTGCCTGTGTGTTGATCTGTAAGTAAGACTTAGATCATAGTATCTCTCTTAGAGATAGATAGGAATATAGTAGGATTAGATTAGATGCTTTCTATATTTATGTGAGACTGTTCTGCAACATTGTTTTAAAATGTTCCTGTGATTCTGAACTCTGTTGTCACTGTATTGAGTTATTGAGTATTGTCTTGTTCTTTTATTATTTATTATTAAATATAATTAAACCTTTTATTTGTGACTGGTTTGCTTAGAGATAATTAAGCTCTTAGCGTACTTGCAAATGTATTTGGTGACACTGTACAGGCCACTCTTAAATTGCCTTAAAAGTCTTGGTCACGCTTACCATTTGGATTATGGTAACATTACACAGTAGAATTGGTCACCCTTTGGGAAGGGCCTTATAATAGCTGATAAGTAAGAGTGGTTGGTGGCAGCTGGAACTACTGTATAGTCTGGGCAGAAAGAGGCATAGCTAGTGAACCTGTGCCAGCCTTCCCCAGGAGTGTCTGTGTGTTTGTATATAAATCAAATCTCAAAGTGTGTGTATTTTTGTGTGTGTGTGTGTGTGTGTGTGTGTGTGTGTGTGTGTGTGTGTGTGTGTGTGTGTGTGTGTGTGTGTGTGAGCTACTTGGGTAGGGACATGAAGCACTGGTTGGACAGAGAGGGTGCTGGAGGTTTTGGCTTAACCCACTCAGCTGAGATCTTAACCCTATAGCTGTGCCAGTGGGGAGTCTTATTAGGGATCTGGGAAGAGAGGGAGAAACCAGTCCCAGACTGACTGTGATCTCTGTGTGCTCTTAAGGAAATTTACACTTTACTGTGTGCGTACTTGTTATCCTCTCAATGTGCACATTCCTCACTGATGCTAGTGGTGAGGATTGAGGCTCCTTGTTTACTGGACCAGTGCAGGGGTGTCACAGGAGCCCTTGTCCCTCATAATTAAAAAAAAACTGTAGTCATTGAATAATGATGGCGATAGTGTTTCATACTTTGTAATATTGAAAAATAATACTATTGTTGCTGTCTGTGTCAAAGATGTATGGTTTGAGACTTTTTTACCCTTGAGGTTTACATTTTTTAAGAAAATCTTAGGCATTTTTTTAAAGAATTCCTGATGCCTAGTTGATGCACAGAAGGTTAATAATCTCCGTATAAGTAGTGAAGAAACAGAATTTGAATCTTTTAAAGTGCCTTTAATGGACAATATAAAAAATTATCCCTAGTGTCTAGTATTCCCCCTACACCCCATGTCTTTACACTGCAAAACTTTGTTCTTTTTTTTGAGCATCTTTAAGGCAGAAGGGGGCAAATCTAGTAAACATGTGCCCAGGAATTGTATTATATTGGCTGTTTGGGCAGTTTCTCCAACTCTTTCAACTTTCTGGTTTAAAAGCCCGCATTTGCGCTTGTTTCCTGCCTTTCCTGTAACTAGTCTAGTCCAGATACAGATTTGCTGTATCCAGGACTGTTTGTAGCTTCTGAGTGGTCCCAGAGTCTGCTCTTCAATGTTTCCCTTCGATCTGCTAGTTCTCTTCTCTCCTGCACTTTTACTAGCTTATTAGTCTAGCACTTTATCAGACATCTTATAGCAATTATTGTAGCAAACAAAAGTGCTACCAGCACTAAATATTCTACAAGGAAACAGCTCCAGTACTTATTATTAATTCCCACCCCTGCAGGCATGTCTAAAGGTCAGTTCTCTGTGCCTTCTCCTATTAACCTGATGAACTTGGGCATCCTGAGGTAATGTAGCAACTGCCTCATGTACACTGACAACCCTCTTCCCTTACCTCCCAACACTCAGACTTGTGAGAGATGCACTTATATATCCAAATTGGAAGCCATGCATTCTCCAGCCAAGACCGGAATAGCTGGTCAAGAGGAGAAGGTCAACACTTGCACCATGCCACATGGAACACATAGCCCTCCAGAACACACACCAGCACTGCCTTCACATAAAAACACAAACTGCACACCCACTTTCGTGGAGGCTCTCAAAAATCTACCCAAACAGCAGAGACCTCCAAGGCAGAAACACACTCAACCACCACAACACAACACTAATTATGAGACACATAACTCTCCTAAATGGCATGCCACTCAACCCAAGCCCCTAAGGCAAAACAGCATGCCCAACAGACTAGTCATAGGTGACTCAATAGTGAAGCACACTGATGTTCCACTCACTATGTTGAATAAGGAGAAAGTAACTGTCAGGGACCAGGATCTGCCACATAATGCATTCACTCAGGTCGCTCAACAGCAGGTACAAATATGACTCTGTCATTGTACATGCGGGTGTGAATGACCTGAGACATACCTCCCTGGACTACATGAAAAGAGACATGGAGGAAGTCTTGGATTATGTAGCCCAGGTGGGTATGATCCTAGCCCTGAGCAGCATCCTACCATCACCCAGAATGATACCACAGTACAAGCAGAAAATGACTGATTTCAACAATTGGCTAAGTTTCTGGTGTCATTCTAAGGGGATCCAGTATCTGTCTGCCTATGATGACATGATTGACAAACCTCGATGCTTTGCCAGAGATGGCCTGCATCTGTCCCCCCTGGGCTTCTGGATACTGGCTAAGGCTCTTGCCACCCCTATAGTACCTTTTTTAGGTGATGTTCCAAAGACCAAATTACCACCATAACAGCTACAAACAAATGCAATCTGAGGGTCATGCTGCTCAATGCTAGATGTCTAAATCTCAAAATGCACTTGCTTGAAGCACTCCTTAAAATGGAGAACATCAACATTTGTGCCGTAACAGAGGCCTGGTTCAAGGCAGCAGAAAGCACCCCTGCACTACCAGGCTATACACACCTTTCGGCCCCAGAACTTGGACTGAAGCTCCAAAGGTGGTGGTGTTTCCATATTCATAAAAGATGTGACACCTCCAGCCTGGTAGCCCAACATAATGCATCTAAGATACTTCAGGTGCAGCTAACATTGGGTAAGACAGTGATTCAGGTTGCAGCCTGCTATAGGTCCCCAACCATGTCCCAAGACTCACACTCCACGTTCCTAAGCACCCTGGAGAATATTAGGGTCCAACCTAACATTCTCATACTGGGTGACTTCAACTACCCCTCCATTAACTGGGAAAACTACTCATGTACGAATACAATTGCCCAACGCTTCCTGGGACTGGAAGTGGAAACACACACACACACACACACACACACACACACACACACACACACACACACACACAGTCAAACACAACAGTCATACCTCTGCACACACTCACACATGAGGCCACACATAGACACATATGTACACATTTCCTACACTACCTGCCTGACAAACTCCCCAGGTCTTACATCTAACATGATCAGATGAACACAAGTTTTTGGCTGGGTACATTAACACTGGCGGCCATTGTAACTTATGCACCTGAGAGATTCTTGAACTATGGACTTCTTGATTATAACATTTATATGACAGATTCACTCATAAATAAGGTGTGTGTGGCTGTGCTTCACCCTTTGGGTGTGATGGGGTAATAATCCCACATAAAACAGTTCATTTTGTGATATGTATAGTGTATGTATTATACATATTTGGGTTTGTATGTGTGCTGGATTACTGTATTAGGCTTTTAAATAGTGGTAATAATATGTTTGTATTAATGTTTTTACTTGCTGTAGCATGTATATGTTGGCAATAGTGCTTTTTGTGGTAGTTTACCAAAAGCAAAAGTGTTTACACATTCTTTTTGTAATTGTTTATGTTCAGTATTTTGTGCGATAGGATTATTATCAAAATCTGGAAGTTGATTACCGTGACCATTGATATTATCGACATATAACATCGACCTCATGAATATTAATTAGATGACATGCTCGACACGGCAACATTGACATAAAAAATGTATGTATGTATGTATGTTTGTATACAATTTTCAACAGCTGTTCTTTGCAAAGGTGATGTTATGACTGTCAAATATCAAAAAAACTAGCAATTGCCTGTCGTGTAAGTGAATTGCAATCTTTTGATAGTAATCCATGTGCAATATTAGTGTTTTTTGCTGTTGTAGTATGAGTGTATGTATATATGTGTATGAGCTGGAGGTAGTGTTTTTAGTAATAGATTTTGTGTGTGAGTCATTTGCCAATTACAAAAATATTTTAGCTTTATTTTGGAATCGATAATATTCAATATTGCGGGTTAGCAGAAGTACCATATTGTATCAGAACATTGCATCATTAGTATGCCGTTTGTTGATTGCACATCTCATGGAGTGCTGGCATGATTGTGAATAATTGTCGAAAGCATACAGTAGTGACCAGTGTTATAGCCAAAGTCTTACTGTAGGCATTTCTGGGAGGAGTGCATGTGGCTAATTAACATATACATTACTCCCAGAATGCCTCATTAGCATTTACAGTAGGCCAGTGAGACAGTCCACTTTGGTGCTCCATGTCTTTGTGTTGCAGCACTGTGGTAGGGCTGTCTTTGAAAAGGATGTGGTTACATCTCACTGTAACCTTTCCAAATCTAGCCCTAACACAAATGTATCATCTGTACCTAAAATCAAAATCCAGCACATACACATAAATCTAAATGCAGACATCACATGCACCACACATAACACAGAATGAATTGCTTTACATGGGAGTCTTCACCATACCTCTCAACCTCTTAGCTCAAGAAATCTGGACAAAGCCTAAAAATGTCAGAACAAAGGCCCAAAAAATAGGCAAAAGTTTAAATATTACTCTTATAAACTTAGAAAGTTGCTAGAATAAAAGGTTTTGTGTTTTTAAGTGTGAAACTCAAACATGTGTCATTATTTAGTGACTGCAATTCTCAGTGATTTTCCAGAAAACTAAAAATTTTATGACAATCTGACCAAAAATATGAGGCAAAAATCTGGACAGTTGACAGGTATGATTTCTTCACCCCCCCCCCCCCCACAACCACAACATAAGGGCTCTGCCCCACAAACCTATACTTACAATATATATATATATATATATATATAGAGAGAGAGAGAGAGAGAGAGAGAGAAATCCATTACTAAATTGAATACTTCACAAAAGTATTTCAGTCATCATTCAAGAATTATCCAAAGTCAATATCCCCTGGCAATAACTTATCAACTCTGGAAAGCATCATATCATGGGTGTCAAAAATATCTCTCTGGTGAGAGGCATGGCCAAGATGGACAAAGAGTAGCAGCAGAATTCAACAACTCCACTAAATATTTTTTTATCTACACTGGAATATTGTCTTCTAACTAGATATATGGAACTTTTTTTTCATCTAAACTTATAATAATAAACAATATCTACAATAATTTCTACAAAAAAAAAAACAAAAGAGAAGACAGATTTTCCAGTCAAAATATATTTGGAAAACTACTCCTCATCTGAAGAAGAAATACAACATGAACTTCACAAAGACCAGCAATCAAGATTCTGGTCTCAAAAGAGAAATTCAAACTCTGATATCAAACATCCAGGACCTAACTACAAAAACTGATAAAACTGTCATCAAAATAGATAATTTCAAAGAAAAAAAACGCTAAACAAATGGATTTACTTCACCAGGACTTACAACAAAAAAAACAAATAACAGGCATAGAAGAAGCACTAAATGACATGGATGGCAGAATAATAGCAAATGAGCATAAATGAGGCTTGGAACAGACCAGTTTGTCTAGGGACATCTTCAATTGGGGTTAGACAAACAGAGTAGTAGGAATTAGGAAGATAAGGGGAGGACTGGGTTAAATAGGAATGAGGGATGTGTGGGAGGAAATAAGGGAAGGGTAGGGAGGCGCTTAGAGGGTTTTAGGCAAGTATAACTGGAGTAGGAGTCACATGTTTGGTGTGAACTTGCTACCCACTCTCCCACCCCTATTGTTAGGGGGTGTTAGAAAAATGTATAACTGTAATGCAATATGTAGGCTTAGTGTATTAAAATGTACAACTGCAATATGCAGGTTTAGTGTATTAAGGGTTAAAAGGAGTTAATACATTTATTTTGCTTATTCTGTGTGAAAATATGCAGCTGCTAGAAGCTCTGAAAAGAAAACAATGGATGCCTGTAAATCCACCATGGTCAGCAGAAAGTGTATTGAGGCCAGGACTGTACCTTGAATGCATCATATCAGAACTAGAGAATGAATTGTGAGAAACTAAGAGAAGCTGAAACAAACTCAAGGCCAGGTTGTTTTTCTTAAAAAACATGTTTTTGCAAGACAGCAATTATTTGACCATATCAGCAGCAAATCTAATAATAGCATCTTTCTGTGAACTTGTAGAAAACTGTATAAAAACTGTAGGCTGAACTATGGAAAATCAGACAAACCTTGTACCTACATGCTTTGTCTCCTTGCTGCAAGTAATAAAGGGTGCCTTGCTTGAACCTAATGTGCATTGATCTTTGTGTTTTCCTTTACAGATTGGTCCTTCGGACCGGAATCCCTCTCTTCACCTCGGATCAGACGGCCAGGTGGCTGAAACCGTATGGGGAAGAAAGCAAATCGGTTCTTCTTATATGTAAAATTCTCTGACTGAATTGTCGTCAAAAGAGGCCAGCCACTTTCTGATCTGTGACTGAAGGACGGGTTTTCTGCGAATCGATGATCAATCAAATGGGCTCAGGTAAGGTGAATCTACTTTTTTTCTGTTTCAGGATCAGGGACTGGATGTGTATTGTTTTTTGTCAGATTGCATTTTTCTTACAGTCAGGGATAAGAAAGGTACTTTCTTGTCATAGATCAGGAGAAACAGAATAAGTAGACTTTAGGTAGCCATTCTGAAGAGACTATAACAAAATCTGTGGTACAACGTTAAAACTAGAGAATTAAGGTGAAGCTACGTAACAATCAAAAGTAAGGGAAAATGGGTAATAACTTTGCAAAAATACCCTGAGACACACCGTTAAAATATATGCAGTCACAGCACGCAATGTCAGATACTTTTCAAAATGGGTTATTAAATACGAATTTGATGGAAAATTGGAAAAATCCTCACTCATCAAACTTATTAAACAACTTAAAACTGATTCTAAAGGTCAGGTAAAAAAAGCAACAACAGTTAGGAATTCCCCAGGCACACAGGTGGCTGGAGGAAGTAAACCATAGGGACCAAAAGAACAAGGATTCAAAAACAATGTTTTTAGATAGGGAGGATAACAACCTAGTAATAGCAACAGCACCTCCACCTCCCCCACCCTTACCAGAATATGGAGTGAGTAGACAAGTAGATCCACCTCCGCTATATCCTGTGGTCACTGAGGATAGGGACACTATAAAACTAGCTAAAATAAGGGATCACATTGAAACTAGGTCCTGAACAAAAGCAGGTAATCGAGAGTCATGGCAGAAATTTAAAGACACACAACCTGCAGGAGAAGAAGAAGAGGAAATATGTCCACTCATAGAAGTACCAAACCCTCAGGCTGGGCAGGATAATCAGGATCCATCCATCTTAGTAAACAGACCCTGGACTCCGGAAGATATCTGGAAAGCTACAGAAGGGATTCCCCATCCAAAAATTAATTTTAACAAATTCTCAGATGATTTACAAGAAATGAGGCTAAGTTATCATTTAAACGGGGAAGAAATAGAAAGGGTAGTTCAACAAATTGTAGGGCCAGACTGGTAAATGATTTGTGGCAATTGGAATCCTCGGGGTGCTGAACAAAAACCCCTTCCTCATAGCAGTGCAGATTTAGACGCTAGAGTAAAAGGACTTACAAACCGCATCTCTGGAAAAATGGAAACCTAGGGTAGACTGGACGTGCATTAATCAATGCATCCAACAGGAGGGTGAGACAGTTGACTAATATTTCACTAGGCTACTGGAATGTTTTAATAACCATTGTGGGATGCAGATCCCCAAAAACCAAAAACAAGATTCCCCATATGAACAGCAGTTGAAAAATGCATTTTTAAAAGGCAGTAGTGCACCTATAAGCAGTTTCATTACAAAACATATGGTTGATCATCAAACTGTCAGGCTACAATCACTACTCGAATATGCTAGGCATGCTAAAAGACATTTCAATAGCAAAAAGAAAAAGAAGGCTCAAGTATTTTCTTTAGAGGACAGAGCGGAAGTTTATGTAGTACATCCCGGAAAGAAGGGCAGTAAAAAGGCACAGGGAGGTAGGCAGTCTGATCAACGATCAAAAGACTTTGAAGGAAGCAAGAAAAGGGGTGAATGTTTCAAATGTGGTAAAAAGGGACATTTGGCAAGGGATTGCAAGAAAAATAAAAAAGCAACTACGGAAGACAAGGAAGGTGAAGACTGACTATATGACAGTCAGGAATCAATTGAAGGGGTCTAGTGCAGAAAGGACAAATGAGAATTTGAAAAGGGAAATAGAGGAAGTACAGGAAATTGATGACGGTGAAGTAGTAGATGAAGTACTAGACTTGGCTTTATTGAGCTTGGAGCTCTACTTAGCAGATACTAAACCAGAAGTTATACTTTCGGTGGAAGGCAGGAAAGTCAAATTTTTGTGAGACTCAGGGGCATCACGAACCCTGATACACCCCTCCAAATTGCCAGAAAACTCAGAATCATCCGACTACATATTAGTCAAAGCAGCTAATGGGCAGCTATATTGGGAGCCCCTCTCCCACAATATTACAATAGCTGATCCTGTTTTGGAATTAACACAGAAAAGTAAGATTGTAGTTTCTGCAAATTGCCCAGTGAATCTCTTGGGCAGGGATCTCATGCAGTTATTTGGTATAGCAGTAGTCCCAATCATGCAGGGAATGGAAGCACAGCGACAAACTGACACCTTTACGGTGCAATCAGGGGGTAAAATATTTTATTGGTATAGTCAGGACTTGGTCACAACTGGTCTGGGGACTGTAACCAAGGAGCTGATGAACGTAGCTATCAGTAAGTTTCCCTCCCTCAACTTTGATAAACAGCACCTGTTACATTGTACCCTATATTTTTGTAATACACCAGGACCTGATAAGGAATATGAAAAAAAATTATTTAAGAATTATACAAATAGATTGGTATTGTGTAACCTGTACTGGGACACAGAAGGGAATAGTGTAGTCAGCTGTTCACTGCCTCAGGAATTTTTAACACTTTATAAATCTAATCAATTACCACATGTTAGCCTGACCAAGGATAAAAATATACAGTGGGAAAACCTAGGGGAGAAAGCCACAAAATGGGAGAAACAAACAGAACTGGAACTGTCAGGACAGGGAATACAAGTACAAAAATTGAATTGGGTGACACAGACCAACCCAGCTGTGCACCTGCATTCTCTCGAAGAAAGCTGATGGACACTCCTACTGAAGGAGGAAGAAAACGCCTTGCGAGATGTACCAGAGTCTCTCTGGTCAACAGGAAAATCAGATGTAGAACTTATCCGTATGGAGGGATCAGTTAATATCACACCGAAATCAGCATTTAGACCACAGAAAAGACAATACACCTTAAGGAAAGATGCAGAGGCAGTGATAAAACCTATCATAGCAGCATTACTTAAGGGAGGGATACTAGTGGAATCTCCTGATTTTCTGTGTAATACACCTTTATTTCCAGTTAAAAAAGCCAATGGAGAATGGCGTATGGTCCAGGATTTGCAAGCTGTGAATGATGCAGTAATACCAAGGACACCCATAGTGCCAGATCCACACACTCTGTTAAATGACTTAAAACCTCAACAAAGGTATTTTTCTGTGGTGGATATTAGTAACGCATTCTTTTCAATACCGATACACCCAGATAGCCAGTATTGGTTTGCATTCACATTTCAGAGAAAAAGATACACATATATGCGACTACCACTGGGATATTGTGAGAACCCTACGATATTCTCACAGGAAATGTCAAGTAACTTGGCAAGGTTTAATCCACCGAAGGGTAGTCAGATTTTACTTTATGTTGATGACATTTTGTTAGCGGCCCCCACCCTGCAGGATTGTAGGGAAGATACAGTAGCACTTCTACGATTTTTAGCTGCTGAGGGACATAAAGTAAACAAAGACAAACTGCAGCTCTGGAAAAAACAGGTGAAGTACCTAGGATATGTGATATCCAAGGAAGGCAGAACATTAGATGAGGACAAAAAAGTGGCAATCTTGCAGGCACCAAAGCCTGCCACCAAGAAGGAAATGATGTCCTTCTTGGGAACGACTAATTTTTGTCGAAGCTGGATTCCAAACTATGCCTTGGAATCTGCACCTTTAACTGACCTTATATATAAGACATCCATGGCAGCGCAAGATTTGTTACAATGGACATCAGAAGCAGAATCGGCTTTTTGCAAACTGAAACAATTAATAGCATCCTCTCTAGTTCTGGGATTACCAAATTATCATAAACGTTTTTTTCCAGACTGTAGATTGCAAGCAGGGTTATATGACATCAGTACTAACACAACAACATGGGGATAAGCAACGTCCCATTTCTTACTATTCATCACAGCTGGACCCAGTGGCACGGTCATTACCCCACGGTGTCCAGCCAGTTGTTGCAGCTGCAATGGTGGTACAGGCATCAACTTCAGTAGTTTTGTTCCACCCCCTCACTTTGAGGGTACCCCAAGTAGTCGCAATTATCTTGTTGCAAGAAAAGGTGGCATTTCTTTCCCCTGCTAGGCATCTCTCCTGCATGACTATATTATTGAGCCAACCTCATTTGACAATTGAACGAGGCATGACTTTTAACCCTTCTACTCTGCTACCAAACCCTGCAGATGGCACACCACACCGCTGCCTGCAGGTAATTGAGCAAAAGACACTACCTAGAAAAGACCTCACAGATGTCCCCTTGGATAATGCTGAGGTGACATACTACGTGGATGACTCATGCAAAAGGGGCCCTGCAGGACAGAACCTAGTAGGATATGCAGTAGTCTCTGATACTGAAGTTATAGAAGCAAAATCTTTACCGCACCATTTATCTGCACAGGCAGCAAAATTGATTGCCCTGACATGGGCATGTAATTTAGTAAAGGGTAAATGTGTAAACATTTTTATTGATAGCCAGTATGCTTTCTCCACTGTACATGTGTTTGCACAACAGTGGAAAAACCGGGGAATGATAACATCTACTGGCAAACCTATAAATCATGCGCAGTTTATTTTAGATCTTTTAGAATCTAGTCAGTTACCTCAGAAGGTGGCCATTTGCAAATGTGCAGCTCACACCAAGCAACAAAATAGGATTTCAAAAGGTAATGCAAGAGCTGATACAGCTGAAAAACAAGCAGCTACAGAGGTATTTCTTTTAAATGAGGAATTACAACCCTCTGAAATTTTAAATCTGGATATGTTAAAAACAATGCAGGCACTTACTACGCAAGCTGAAAAACAGCAATGGATAAAATGAGGAGCAATCCTCAAAAATGGGCTATACATCTCTAAGGAAGGGAAACCAATACTACCCTCTAATTTGTTCCGCTATGCGGCATTGTTGAGCCATGGGCAGTGCCATGTCTCAACAGGGGGGATGATACAGCTGATGAACCAAGTGTTCACAATGAACGGATTTACAAACTATTCTAAAAAAATGTGTTTAATGTGTCAGATTTGTAACAAACACCATGCACAGGGGGCGATAAAGCCCAAGCAAGGGAGTTTTCCCACACCACCATATCCATTTCACACTATCTGTATGGATTTCATAGAATTGAACAAATGTGAGAATAAGAAGTATTGCCTTGTCATTATAGATATGTTTTCCAGATGGGTGGAAGCCTTTCCAACCAAAAACCCAGATGCAGCTACAGTGGCAAAAGTACTTGTCAAGGAAATTATTCCTAGGTTCGGCATCCCGGAGAGAATCTATAGTGACAATGGTACACACTTTGTAAATCAAACCATACAGCAGCTGAGTAAGTTTTTTGGTATTTCTTTAAAAAATCATTGTGCATATCATCCGCAGTCTGCAGGGCTGGTTGAAAGACATAATGGTATACTGAAAAGCAAATTGAGGAAATTGATAGCTGAGACAGGGAAAACCTGGCTGTGCTGTTTACCCCTGGCACTGTTGAACATGAGAACCGTCCCTACAGCAAAAGAACTGACTCCTTTTGAGAAGCTGTATGGGAGGGCTTATTACACACCCCAGTGGAAACCTCTCATGTCATCAGACCAGGAAGCTGATTTTACGTTAGCTGAATATATGAAAAAGTTGTTGAGTTCTAAACATCTGTTGCAGTTTAATTCTGTTTCAGGTCAAAAACAAACCGAAATATCGGAAGTAGCAGTGACGCCAGGAGACTGGGTGTGGATTAAAATCGTGAAGTGAAAGAACTTGGCATCGCCAAAGTTGGAAAGTCCTTACCAGGTGCTTCTTTCAACACCTACTGCAGTCAAAATAGCAGAGCAAGCTTCGTGGATACATCTGACGCACTGCAAGTTGGTGAAGAACTTCAAGCTGGACAAAGACTTTACCTCTCCATCGGGACCCTAAGCACAAAAGTCTGGTTACAAAGGGGGTCAAATCAATCCGTCTCAAACCCAGTGAAGCAATCATCGGTGCTGGGGTCCTAAAGGGCAGAAAGTACGATCACATGTCCTGGGCGAAGATGACGGAAGCAAGAAAGATCCAAATGCATCTGTTTGGAAGAGCCGGAGAAAACAGGAATGTAGAACAACCTTTTCCGCAGAAATATTGCATGACCATCCTGTTAACTGTGTTAGCAATAATAATCTTTTTATTGTGGCCATTTCTCTTCTCAGCCACACAAGTAAAATGAAGTAAACGTGTAAAGTGGCACCCAAATTTCAATACTTATCAGGCTATTAAGCACACTTATGCAGACACCCTCAATATCTCCAGTTGCTGGGTCTGTGCAGCTATTCCTACTGCACATGGAGAAATACCCTTAATACAGATTCCCTTAAATATGAATCAAACCTGGCAAGCACTACTGAAGGATGCAGTGAATGTGACATCGATTAAAAGAGTGACCCTATTTTTACCCAAGGCAAAAAGAGGAACAGTATGCTTTCAAAACTATGGAAAAACAGAAGTTGGAAATAGCACCTGCAATATGGCAGTGATACATCACTGTACTGGGAATTCCTGCACCATGACAAATGAAGGTCAGCAATTACAGGTTGGCAATAGCAATGACTTTACTAAAAGGAAGAAAACGGTTGATGAAAATCAAATTGTGTATAGTAAAATGTTCTGGGCTATGACCCAACAAAAGCCCGGTAACTATAAAATCGGCAACATTTCAGTCACAATTCCTGACTGCTATTTCGTGTGTGGTGATAGAGCATATAAATGGCTACCAGGCAACTGGTCTGGAAGCTGTTTTCTGGCATATCTGATTCCAACAATACGACATGTATCAACACTACCCCAGGGGAAAATTCAAAATGTTCCAGAAATCAAGAAACCTGCTAATCCGGTGGGACAAGTTGATGCATCCTGGATATATCACCATGATCTAGCCCATGTGAGTGACAAAGGACTGTCGCACGTGGATCTGGGCGATGACATCATATCTTGGGCGGGCATAATACCAGCATACGGAGCAGTGAAATCAATCAGGGAGCTGAGAAAACTATCCAAACCTCTTGAGACAATGAGTAATGTGACTTTTTCTGCCCTAAAATTGGTGACTGATGAACTCACAGCCATGAGGACAGTGGTGCTTCAAAATTGCATGGCTCTCGACTTCACCCTAGCGGTGAAAGGAGGGTTATGCGCTTTAACCCAGGAGGAGTGCTGTTCGTTTATTCCTGACAACAAACATGAAATAGACAGCCATCTCGAAATAATTCAGCAAGTGTCGGCCATGATTAAACCAGGACCAAATCCATTAACAGACTTTTTCCAAAAATGGTTTGGGGGTTGGGGCAGCATCTTGATGAACATTCTGATTGCCATCTGTGTAGGGGCAGCCTTACTGATGGTGTGTGGATGCTGCTGCATCCCCTGTATAAAAGGAGTAGTTGAAAATTTCATAGACGCTTCAATTTCAAAGACTTTATATCAGAATGTTGAGTTAGAGGTACTAATTAAAGGCTGAAGAAATACTTTCACAAGCTTGAACTGAATGAATCTCTAACTGCAAATCCTAAGTGGGAAATGGTTAATGGAAGAAAAAACTGTTTATGCTTGTTTTGAAAGTCAAATAAAGTATTAAAAGGGGGGAAATGTTAGAAAAATGTATAACTGCAATGCAATATGTAGGCTTAGTGTATTAAAATGTACAACTGCAATATGCAGGTTTAGTGTATTAAGGGTTAAAAGGAGTTAATACATTTATTCTGCTTATTCTGTGTGAAAATATGCAGCTGCTAGAAGCTCTGAAAAGAAAACAATGGATGCTTGTAAATCCACCATGGTCAGCAGAAAGTGTATTGAGGCCAGGACTTTACCTTGAATGTATCATATCAGAACTAGAGAATGAATTGTGAGAAACTAAGGGAAGCTGAAACAAACTCAAGGCCAGGTTGTTTTTCTCAAAAAACATGTTTTTGCAAGACAGCAATTATTTGACCATGTCAGTAGCAAATCGAATAATAGCATCTTTCTGTGAACTTGTAGAAAACTGTATAAAAACTGTAGGCTGAACTATGGAAAATCAGACAAACCTTGTACCTACATGCTTTGTCTCCTTGCTGCAAGTAATAAAGGGTGCCTTGCTTGAACCTAACGTGCATTGATCTTTGTGTTTTCCTTTACAAGGGGGATGCAATTATTTTCAGTTTGGGTAGGGTAGAGAAGAGGGGCAGGCTTGCCCTCTTCTGTTCCCCCTCTGGTGGTGATTCAATTCAATAAGTTGGGAAAGGCAAATGAAGCGGTTACTCTGCTTGATAAGTAAATAAGCAATCAGAGGTAAGCTGCTTATCTGTTTGGAAATAATTCAATAAATGGTATCTGAAGTGAGTGGTAAGCTGCTTCATAAGTAAGTGGAGGTATGGATGCTGCTTCCTCTTTAGGATGAGCGGGGACACTGTCCAATGATAATGTTACATGGATGTTATTTTCACCTATTGAAATTTATGAATATTGGTTGGAATATGAATAAGCAGCAAACAAATAAATCCAAACCAGCCCAGAAGTTGACAATGTTAATACAGAGGTGCCCAGTAGGAAGGTAGCTGGAATAAAGAAGCTGAACCACAACAAAGTAAAAATCTTCTTTTTTAATACAAAATAGTGAGCGCTTTCACAATGGTAACCATTGCTTCATCAGACAGTTAATTCAAACAGCAACAGCACTTAAATACTTTTATTCATTACTAGAACAACCAATCCTACCACTCAAAGTTAATTCAGCACTCAGCAATCAGTTAATTACTATGGTTACATTTTGCCATTAGTTAATTGCTGAAGTCAAAAAAACTCTGTTTAAAAACCACATGCACAAAATGTAAAGATAAGAACATATTGATAAATATAAATAAAATAAATAAAATGTCAATGAATAAATACATATACTCATGTTCCCCATTTAGTAACTACTTATGTGCATAGATATAAGCATAAAATATATATAAAAATATATATAAAAGTATAAGCAGTACACACTCAACAACTTAATGAATACATATATTCTGCCTAATAAATGCACATGTTGTCCACCTAGTAAATACATATGTTTTAATACATACATCTCAACAAATGCTTGTCTTTAATGATATCTATGCTAGAAGCAGCTCAATAAATACTGTCATATTGACCCAAAGCCCTGCATGGGCAGGAGAGTTAATATGAAATATTTCCAAATATGAACTGTCTGCAGCTGAGACTTCTTTATTACGCAGAGGTTTAAATTTTATACCTTCGACTAAAATGGGCATTAGTGAATTTCTGTTATGTCTACGTATGTTTACTAGAAATGTAACATTGAAACAACAATTTGGAAATGGCAATGAGGCAAGGGATGTTCAGTTTAAGAAAAACAGTCTGTATGTACCAATTTACATACATATGTAAATAATTTTTTTCAAGAATTAATTTTTAAATATATTCAGTGAAATATGGTCTTAAACCAGTGTTTTTAAATGTGAGTTTATAATGTGTACGTGAGCCTTAAAGGTTGAAAAAAATTTTTTTGCTTTAAGAAAGCTGCTTACTTAATTATTCAATTTTTCAATTAAGTAAGATACGTTTTAAATATGTGGGGAGTGATTTGGCATGTATCTGATGAAGTTGTATTATCAACGAAAACGTGATTTCAGTTGTGCTACGTTAATAAAGGATTCTGTAAACAGAGGAGCACGGTTTTCTGTTTGCCTGGTATTTTGGGTTAGTTTGCCTTATTGTCAGTTGGCTTCTCCCTGGTGTTTTTCCCTGCCTGCTTGCTGGTTCTTTCGTGGATTCATTGTATTTTCAGCACTTTGTTTGGTTTTGATTTTGGCATGGAGGCCGGCCTGGGGAATACTGCCGCAAGTGCTTCGGGCGCTTGTGGGGAGGATGGTGCGCAGTCTGAAGCTATCCATACACGCCTACTTACGGGACAACTAACCCAATTGGTACAGCTCCTCACTCCCTTGGGTCAAGGGTTACAAGCCGTTATCACGGAACAACGTGAAATATTAAAGGCTCTTACTTCCAGGACTGTTGGTTTCCATTTGCGACAGAGTTCTAATGGCAGCGGTGGTTCTTCGGAGATACAGGACAGGGTTGGATCCTTCAATTACGCGAACACCCCAGCAGCGTTACGGGATAGTGGCGAGACTGCTCCTAGTACCGGCAGCAACAACGTTGGCTCTGCTGCAACTCCTGTTTCTACCTTCAAGGAATGGGTGTCTCACAAACCTAACTTTGTATTTAACGAAAATGGTGAGAACAACTCTAATACAAATTCTTCCTTTTCTGATAACATGCGGCTTCTTGAGCAAGCTCTATACAGGTACAAGACTTTAGAGTTGGATAATTTATATTTAAATGAGTGTCTTAACAAACATATAGTCCCTAAGGGGCTACGGGTGCATAAATACCCGAACCATGTGGTGTGTGGCAGTGACTTTCATTCCGAACTTTTAAGACTGTTTGATGAATGTGGCTTGGGTATCGTAAGGGCCATCATCAAAAGAAATGATACAGAAATTCAATCTTTGCAAAGGGACATTTTCAAATATAACGATGCTATTAATGTTGACTTGATGTTTACCCTTGAAACGGAAAAACAGAAATATTATGATCTTAGAAAGCATATTGATCAGCAATGCAATATTGTAATGAACCGTAAATATAAAAAACTGAATAGGGACATCAAGGAGTATGCTGAGGGTAGGCATTATCCCAATCCCCCTTTATATAGGGGTGGGAACAAATATCAATCAGTTTTTAGGGATATATCTGGCACTTTGAATTCCCAGTCCCCTGTGCAGGAATCCTTTCCTCCCTTACCTAATCCTGATGAGCATTATCAGGAGGATTTTTTACCCAGGAGGTCAGAGCGCCTCCGCAAACAGTCCAATTATCAGCAGATGAATTTACATCAGATGGGACCCCAGCAGGGGGCGGGGGGGCCGCCATTCAAAGGGTGGAGGAGGAACCAGAGAGAGGACTGGTAAGCTCAGGGCATATTCTAACTACAGCTATTGGAAATTATTTTATGTATACACTTAATGATTACCACATTTACAACTATAGTGACCTTGTCATTTCTGATACCTGGTTTTCATTATTTACCAAAGGTTTCAAATTTGTGCCGAGTAGGGGCAGTAGTTTGGTCAATACCATTTTGGATGTTAAACTTTTCATTCGCAAACTGAATTTGCAGCATTTACTTGGGTCTACTTCTATGCAACATGGGCTTAATCTTAGAAAATCTAGTACGTATAATCCCCCTTTACATCCGCAATTAAAAAATTTGGAAAACAGAATTTTACAACAGATTCGGAGTAAGGTGGGGAAGTTTAAACATGTCCCTAATCTAAGTTTGGCCGAGGCCACCCTTTTAGCCGATTTGGGGGGTAATCCTTGTGTTAGGGTGATGGAACCCGACAAAGGGGGAGGCACGGTCATCATGGACCAAGTGTTATATGAGGCAAAAATGTATAGTTTGTTGTCGGACAGTACTAAGTATACTACTGTTTCCCAAAATGAGGTACATATTTCTTATAAAAAAATTGACTTGGTTCTTAAGGACCTTTTGGACCAGGACATTATTGAAATGGATCTCTTTTCCTTTCTGGACAATTCTCATCCTAAGGTCCCTACAATTTTCAGGGTACCTAAGATCCACAAGAATGTGGACGATCCCCCTCTATGACCCATTGTGGCGGCCCAAGGGTCTAAAACCCACAACCTTTCAAAATATTTGGATTGGAAATTAAAACAGCTGTGGGGTAAACATCACTATCTCCTTAAGGATTCGTGGGAATTTTTGCGAGGTATCACTAATGATTTATATAGGCCTAACCTGCTTTTTGTCACCATAGATGTGGTGGATCTATTTTCAGTGATACCCCATTCCACTGGGTTGGAATGGATGGAGGAAGCGCTTTGGGCATGTGATGGCGTCACAAATAATGATGTTCATTTGGTTCTACAACTGTTGGAATTGGTCCTGAGGTATAATTATATCTATTTTGGTGGGGAATATTTTCAGCAAACATCAGGCGTCTCCATGGGAGCCAACTGTGCTCCCACTTATGCAGACATTATTTTGTCAATCTGGGAACAAAAATATGTAATACACAGTGAATTTTCAAAGTATTGGATTCACTATACTAGGTTCCTGGATGACATATGTATTTTTTGGACAGGACCGGAATGTCTCATAGATGAGTTTATAACTTACCTGCATTCCACAACAGAATTTTTGCGATTTACCCATCAAGTAACTATTGATCAAGTCAACTGTTTGGATGTTTCTCTTAGCAAACAAGGTGATGGGTTTAGTTCCTGTATTTACGGAAAACCTTTATTTTCCAACGGATACCTACATTATCTAAGCTCACATCCAAAATTTCAAAAAAGATCTATAATAAAAGGACAATTTGTCAGGGTTTCCCGCATGACATCAGATGACACTTGTTTTCAAATTGAGGGGGACAAGTTGAGGTCATTTTTTGTTGATAGAGGGTATCCCATTGATTTGATTAATTCTGTCCATGATGAAGTCAGGGCTGCTAGGAAAAATAGATTTTCTCCTATCTTGGGGAAGAGCATAGTGGATCCACAAGATGGCAACCCCCAAAGATTTACTAATGTATCAGGTTCCAATCAGTTATTTATTACACAACACAGTGAGGATGCGGGACAAATTAGATATATAATTGAAAAGGAACTTAGTAGTTTTAGGGACTTCACGGATTTAAATAATTTAAAGGATTTGGCCTGCAAATTCATTTATAGGAGGGGTTTTAACATCAAGAGGGCCTTAGAGCAGAATTCCAGGCTGGGTGGCCCCAACCCCCCTAGGAGAGGGACGTTCCGTTGTGGGCGTTGTATGCAATGCAAGCATGTTATATATCAGGAATTTGTATACCTGGAAAGTAGGAACAGGAAACTGTGTTCATACAATTTTTACAACTGTAATTCTAAGGGTATAGTGTACTTGGCTGTCTGCCGTTCTTGCCAGGCATTTTATGTAGGCAAGACGGAGAGGCAGCTAAAGAGGCGTATTTACGAACATTTTTATGACATCTTAAAAAATGTTAGTACGAATGCACTATACAGGCATACGATTGTGTGTGAAGCAGCAACATTTAAGTTTTTCATCTTGGAAACAGTAACCCACTGTAAAAGAGGTGGAAACTGGGCAGCATTGTTATCTCATAGAGAAACATGCTGGCAGATTTTGTTGGAATCCAACAAACCCCCCGGGTTGAACGATTCAATTTCAATCATGCCATATTTAAAATTAAAGGCTGAACAATTGTAAGGTTTCAATTATTTGTTCATAGAACAATATACATACATAGGGGTTCCTATATATTTCATTTATGTAATCATTAGTTTTAATGAATATGTAATATTATTTTACATTAATGTATTTAACAAAACCTATGTTATTGTCATAATACTATAAAAATACAGAAACAACTTTTTATATGTAATTTTTAAAAAACTAAATATTGAAATGTTTGATTTACAGGACCTTGGGTTTGTTTCATTAATATATGTACTATATGTAATGATTTTCAGTTCAAATAAGTTTTTAATGTATGGCTTCAAATATTACTTACATACATATATAAATAATTTTTTTCAAGAATTAATTTTTAAATATATTCAGTGAAATATGGTCTTAAACCAGTGTTTTTAAATGTGAGTTTATAATGTGTACGTGAGCCTTAAAGGTTGAAAAAAAATTTTTTGCTTTAAGAAAGCTGCTTACTTAATTATTCAATTTTTCAGTTAAGTAAGATACGTTTTAAATATGTGGGGAGTGATTTGGCATGTATCTGATGAAGTTGTATTATCAACGAAAACGTGATTTCAGTTGTGCTACGTTAATAAAGGATTCTGTAAACAGAGGAGTACGGTTTTCTGTTTGCCTGGTATTTTGGGTTCGTTTGCCTTATTGTCAGTTGGCTTCTCCCTGGTGGTTTTCCCTGCCTGCTTGCTGGTTCTTTCGTGGATTCATTGTATTTTCAGCACTTTGTTCGTTTTGGTTTCATTCATTACTAGAACAACCAATCCTACCACTCAAAGTTAATTCAGCACTCAGCAATCAGTTAATTATTATGGTTACGTTTTGCCATTAGTTAATTGCTGAAGTAAAAAAAAACTCTGTTTAAAAACCGCATGCACAAAATGTAAAGATAAGAACATGTGGATAAATATAAATAAAATAAATAAAACGTCAATGAATAAATACATATACTCATGCTCCCCATTTAGTAACTACTTATGTGCATAGATATAAGCATAAAATATATATAAAAATATATATAAAAGTATAAGCAGTACACACTCAACAATTTAATGAATACATATATTCTGCCTAATAAATGCACATGTTGTCCACCTAGTAAATACATATGTTTTAATACATACATCTCAACAAATGCTTGTCTTTAATGATATCTATGCTAGAAGCAGCTCAATAAATACTGTCATATTGACCCAAAGCCCTGCATGGGCAGGAGAGTTAATATGGAATATTTCCAAATATGAACTGTCTGCAGCTGAGACTTCTTTATTAAGCAGAGGTTTAAATTTTATACCTTCGACTAAAATGGGCATTAGTGAATTTCTGTTATGTCTACGTATGTTTACTAGAAATGTAACATTGAAACAACAATTTGGAAATGGCAATGCGGCAAGGGATGTTCAGTTTAAAAAAAACAGTCTGTATGTACCAATATTGCCGCATAATATAGAAACCTTCTTAAAAGCTTGTGAAAATGCCATTTATAGCACAGGAAACAGTAGTGCTGAATTAACTTTGAATAGTAGGATTGGTTGTTCTAGTAATGAATTAGAGTATTTAAGTGCTGTTGCTGTTTGAATGAACTGTCTGATGAAGCAATGGTTACCATTGCGAAAGCACTCACCATTTTGTATTAAAAAAGATTTTACTTTGTTGTGGTTCAGCTTCTTTATTCCAGCTACCTTCCTACTGGGCACCTGTTTCAACATTTGGAATTTATGAATATTGGTTAACAATCATGTTTATGGAAGTTCAATAAAGGTCGTCAAATGTCATTAGGTGTGATGTTTTTATTGAAGGTGACCGAAACAATGCTGAATTTTTACTTAAGCAAAATTACCATGCTACAGAATAAACTTGATGATCTTGAGAATAGATCTCGTCATAACAACTTAAGGATTTTTGGATTACCTGAAAACATAAAGGGAAATAATATGACAAGTTTTCTCACTAACTCACCATTTTGTATTAAAAAAGAAGATTTTACTTTGTTGTGGTTCAGCTTCTTTATTCCAGCTACCTTCCTACTGGGTACCTTTGTTTCAATATTTGGAATTTATGAATATTGGTTAACAATCATGTTTATGGAAGTTCAATAAAGGTCATCAAATGTCATTCGGTCTGATGTTTTTATTGAAGGGGACCGGGATAATGCTGAGTTTTTACTTAAGCAAAATTAACATGCTACAGAATAAACTTGATGATCTTGAGAAAATATCTCGTCATAACAACTTAAGGATTTTTGGATTACCTGAAAACATAGAGGGTAGAGGGAAATAACATGACAAGTTTTCTCACTATCTGTCTATTAAAAACTCTTTGCCTGCCACCAGTCACTAATTGCAATCAACACCATCAATAAAAAACAATCAAGATCTGTTACAGTCAAATATCTTTCCTTATCTGACAAAGAACTGGTTTTAATTTCCTGGTCCAAGTCACTAATAAAATGTAATGATACAATAATACATTTTGACAATGACTATTCATATATGGTAATAGCCAAAAGGAAAATATTCCTACCTCTGATAAAAGAACTGAAGAAAGCACAAGTGAAGACTCACCTTCTGTTTCCTGCAAAGCTGAAGATTTTCACCCCGGAGGGACCCAATATGTTTGAAGACCTAGACTCTGTGCTGATTTTTATTAAAAATCATAAGATCCTAGAAAAAAATAAAAGAGATGGACTGGGCTAGTCCCTCTCTTAAAAGATTGGCATCTAACTCAACTTGGAAAACTTCAGAGAAACAAAAACGACTAAAAAACAAATGAACTGAAGTATAATATACTTCTACATCTTGATATATCTGTGAATGTTTTGTTACTAAGTAAGCCTTTTACTGCTGTTATTTCACTGCAAGGTAAGGTTTTCTTATCATCACAAATATAAGCATTTATACAGTTATCTGTATCCCATAAGTTTACATTAACTAACATAAATGTAGCTTTATAATGCCTTCTCTTCTATAAGTATAATGGTATCAAACAGTCATTCCTAAATAACCTTACATATTACAACAAAAAGTAGTTTTGAAATTACATAATCTGTCCCCTAAATATAGATTTTCTAGAAATAGTGTATAAACAATATACTGACTCTATACTAACATAGATATAAGCATAACTACCCTCTATATAAGTTTAATAAAATGATACACATAATGTATTTATATATTTCTTCCTTACTTCCTAATTGAGTATTATATGTCCCCGCAGAGGTTTATAATTAGTTGTTTAAATAACTTTCTGGTCTAGAGTTGCATATCTTCAATAATATTCTGGTGTTGCGTGTCTTTAATAACTTTCTGATTTGATACTGCATATAATTGAAAAGCAAAGGTGTTACCATCATTGAGTTTATTATTATTATTTATTTATTTATTTTTTTATGTGTATACACTTCATATGTATTTGGAGAATGGATGGGAAGAGGGAATAATGAGAAAAGACTAAATAACAATGGGAGATATTTTTCACTGATTCTGATGTAATACAATTGATCATGTCCTTTGTGTGAATGCCTGCAGCTTGTAATAGGCTCGTGCTGGCCCTAAGAAGCCCAGAAAGCCTTTCCCTCATAAGCTTCTATCTAAAAAAAAAAGAAAAAAAGCAGGTGCAACCTTTGTTTTGGTGGTTCTCCTGCTGATTTTAATCAGAGACAACTTTGGGGCTGTAAATCTCCTCTCGCTGATAATCCGTGAGCTTTAATCCGCTTGAACAACTTAGTAACAGCCTGGGAATCTCTCCAAATGCTTTGTTCTTCCTTACAGCAGCGCGATGCATATTGATGATGTCAGCACAATGAGGCAAGCCAAAATAAGAAGTCTACAGCCAGATTTTCATTGGGAAACAGTTTTAATCATAAAACGACTTCTAATTACCTAAATAACAGCACAAAAGCATCAAAATAGAAGTTGATCGATGAGGAATACCTTATATGGACATAAGAAATGCAGATTTTGACTTCTTGATGTATTTTAAAAAAGTAAGTGGCTTCAAAACTTTCTTTAAGAATGTAATAGCATATCTACATATAAGTGATGATTAAAGCTGCAGAGTAAGATCAAGTCAGCGACAGGTTATGAAAAAATATGACTATAACGTCAATTTGGGTTATAAAAACCCAAACCAAGTTAACCTTAAGCTTTAATTAACTGCAAAGACAACCAAACCTGCATGCAGTTATACAAATATAAGGTTCCACTGCCTAAGAATAATCACTCAAAACAAATTTTAGTTACATCATTATTTCAATTTATGTATGTCAGAACTGCTTGCATTCTTATTATTTTGCAAATATCTTCTTAAAGGATACTCTAAACTGATGTCTGCATTCTGTTATAAAGTTTGTACATAATTGTAAACTGATGCACTTCAGAATATGCATATTAACATTGCAAAATACCAAACAAGGGCACAAATGACTTCTGTAAGATATATTAATGAAAAGAGATTGAAATAACAGTCAGTACAGAAACCACTGCTACTACTTAACTTTATGCTGTCAAATGGAAAAGATTACATAAGCTTCATAGTCAAAGGTTTTTTTTCTCTCTCTTATATATAAAAGATAAATGTCTCATTGTGGTGTATAGTATGGCTGTATATAGTGTTTTTAAATAGCAAAATATAAAGAAACAGTTTATTTTAGAACATATCAAGCTTTACTTGTAGAGTGCAACTAAAACATGTACTGTTATGACAACAGGCAAAGCTTATTAACAACATCTTAAGCATAGTTAAACATGATTATTGAGAATTTGATTAGTCTTATATTACTCATATGGGAACAACCTGTTAATTAAGGTTATATTGAATGCCTTCTTTAACTTGCAGTTATATTTAATACATACAACTTACTTTATTTTCTAGAATGAATAGTTATATCAGATGAGTTATATTAAAACAAACACACAATGTTATAAGATGAAATGATATAGAACACGGTGTCTATTTTTAATTATTTAATATATACAACAAGTGGTTGCTGTTTTCTGTTGCTACTGTCTAAGGGTTTGATCCGAGTGACTAATGTCACTGGGACAGGGAGTTTATAACTCCAGGCGGGGAGCTACATTGTTTTTTTATAAGTTACAACATACAACTAATTTTATAACAATGTTTTGAACCAAGGTTTACGGATTAAACAATCTTCATTTTGGAGAGGGATACACACGATACATACATGATATAGATAAGATACAAATTATACCAATACAGTTTTATATATATATATATATATATATATATATATATATATATATATATCAAATGACCACACTAAAAGGCATATCAATCAATATAAATGGCTTGAAAAACACAGTCAAAAGAGGGAGTCTACTCAAATATCTTACATTACACAAGCCCAATATGAAATTTTTTACAAGAAACCCATTTACTGAAAGATAATATTAAATTTCTGAACACAAACAATATACAATCATTGCAAGCTCAGAGCATTCAAAAAAGAAAAGGGGTGTAGCAATTCTCTGGAACAAAGCACTTCCTATACCTAGAATATTAAATCATATTAAGATGACAAAGGGATGCTATGTCTAGTTATAACTGAAATAAATAAAAAATGATATACTCTAGTAAACAATTACTGGCTACCTGGTATAGGAACTAATACTATCAAACAACAATTAAATCAAATAATGTTATGAGTAAGCAACGGATAAACCAGGCAGGAACCAGGCAGGAAAATGCGATTACTAAAGCAAAGAACCACAGTCACTAATTCCTCCAATAAGCAAAATACTCCAACAGGAAAGTGTAGGCACTGAGGCAGGAAAACACAGTCACTAAGTCCTCCAGTGATAAAAACAGTCCGTGATATTTATTGCAACAAAAGGTAAGCGCTTTCTCAGTTAAGCTTCATCAGACCAGATACAAAATGTTAAAATGCACTCCATTTAAACACATGATAATAAAACATCACCCAATCACAGAAGCACATTAATTAAAAATAAGAGTAAAACAATTAAAGCTGAAAGGCAACATTTCCTACAAGTACTACAGAAACAAAAAATACAAAAAATAAATATATAAAAAATATAAATATATGCTCTAACTAATCTGCACAATTTGTACTCACATATACAGAAGTAAAAGAACAAATAAAAATCAATAATAACGATGAATAACAACTACTATTTACTTCTGGAGTCTTCTCTTCTTTAATAAGGGTTTTATAGAAGCCCTCTCATTCAGGCCTCTCCCTCTATCTGCATGGAGCATGATTATCCAATAGGTCTCCCTATGTTCTGTATGTGTAGTAATATCACCTTCCCTAACACTGGGAAATATAGCCTCAATGACCCTGAAGTTAAATGTATGGGATTCTCCAAATTCCAAGACATGTTTAGAGAGTGCATTGTGTGTAGAACCCTTCTTAATGTGGTAGATGTGCTCTCTCATCCTGTCACGCAACACCCTGTTGGTCTTACCAACAGAGAAGGAGTTACAGGCAACGCACTCTGCTAAATAGACCACATGGGAAGTCATGCAGTTCACATGAGCATGAAAAATATATTCTCTACAGAGTTCTGGATGGTGAAAAGTACCAGAAGTATTAATAAAAGAACAAAAATTACAATCACCACATGGTGTAGTGAAACCAAGGGTAGAAGCCATGGTGCTTGGTCCTTTGTCATAGCAAAGTAGCCTCTTCAAAATTTTCCTATTCTTAAATCGAAACCTGGGTTATCACCAACAATCTTACCAATGTCCTCATCTACCTGTAGAATGGGCCAGTGCAATGCAAACAAACTAGTGATGTCTCTGTGATCACTAGTATAAAAAAGGGGGATCCTAATTTCACCTGTACCCACACTAGGCTCATTATCACTGACTGCACTTGTCTCACATACTCGTCCAAAATACGGACATGCTGTTGTAGTCCTTAACTGATCTATATTAGACCAATGTCTATCGATCTCATCCAGACTGTACCCCCTAGCTAATAACTTCTTTTCTAAGTTTCCCATCTCTTCCACAAAGCCATCCGTAGTGGGATTCAATCTAGAGGCCCTCATCTCTTGTCCTTTAATCAGGTTCTGAAAAATATATCTGGGGTGCATACTGGACCTGAACAAAAAAGTGTTCCTATGGCATGTCTTATGGTAAACACCAGTATTGATGGTATGATCATGTAATTTCTCAATATAAAGATCTAGGAACTCAATACGAGTAAATGACCAGTTGAATGTGAACTTCAAGCAGCTGGTCAAACCATTCATGGTCTCATGAAATTCTACTAAGCCTCCAAATGAACCTCTCCATAACAAAAACAAATCATCAACAAAACGCCGGTAAAATATGACGTGCTCCCTAAAACCCTCAGTAGCAAACAAAGTGGTATTCTCCCAATGCGCAAAGAACATTAAATCAAATATTTTCACAATCTGAAGGAAACATCATCATGGCAGGGGATTTCAATTGTATTCTAAATGAAAAAGATTCTAGTACTTTAGGGAAAAGAAAGATAACACCACAAGCCAAACAATTAAAAAAATCCATGGATTCCTATCAACTAAAAGATATACATGATTATACAGATCAGAGCTCATTACAATATACATTCTTTACCAACAGATATAAAACATATTCCAGAATAGATAAGATAATACTCTCCACACAAATAAATTATTTAAAAAGCAGTAAAATCATATCATGCCCAATTTCTGATCATAATGCTATTATATTTGACCTTAACATTAATAGTTTACCTAATGTGCAAATAAAAATAATTCCTGCATACCTTACACAACTAATAGATATTCAAATGTTCTTAGAAGAAGAAGGACAACATTTTATAAATATAAATTCAGCTTCAAACATTTCAGACATATACACATGGGATGCTTTAAAAGCTTATCTATATGGACAAATAAACAAATGGTATAAGAAGAGGAAATCTGGGATAAAGATTTAAAAAATAATACAAGATAAACTAGATATGTTGCACCTTAAAATAAAGATAAGCTTACATCTAAAAACATCAGAGATGAAAAAGACAAACTGATTGAGGAATACAGAACCATACTTCATCACAAGACTATGATCACCTTAGAAAAATACAAATTTATTTCCTATTCATTAAACCCCAAATACTTAACTAACCTTAAGAACAAAACCAAAAGAATAAATAAACATAATCATATTAAAGTGATATATTATTTGAAGAAAAATAAGAACGTATATAGTATACAAGACATAATAGAGGAATTTAGAAATCATTTTCACATAATCAATCAAATCACACATAACATAGAATTCAAAGATAAAATAAAAAAAATAGAAATAGAAATCTCTATAACAAACTTAACAAGCAACAGGTAGAAATCATAGACAAACAAATGACTCTACCTGATATACAAACTCAAATTAACAAACTTAAAATAAAGCTCCAGGAAATGATGTAATTATACCCGAGTTAAATAAAATTATGCCTAAAATTGCTATTTCCTTACGCCACAAAGTTTATAACATAGTTCAGAATGACATTGTAATGCCCCCTTCTTGGAAATATACATTTATATGACCAATTCTAAAACCTAACAAAGATCCTAAACATTGTTCTTTATATAGACTCATTTCATTATTGAATGTGGATTATAAAATGTTTATGAACATATATACTGAAAGACTAAAGAAATTCTTAGCACATTTAATAGATGATGACCAAACAGGCTTTGTAATGAATAGAAGCACTTTTGATAATATTAAACAAACTCTAGCCTTAATTGATTACTCCCAAAGAAAGAAGAAAAAATTGACTTTAATAAGCCTGGACATAAACTCAGCATTTGACTCAATAAATTGGGATTATTTGTTCATATTACTAGAATGTCTAAATTTCTCAAAAAGTTTTATTAGTCTACTAAAACGTCTATATAAGGGAGCCCTAGCATATATTAAAATCGGATCATACATCTCAACCCAAATAACTATCATAAAAGGAACCAACCAAGGATGCTCCCTCTCGCCCCTATTATTCACATTAATAATGGTGCCATGGGCCAATGATATAAGGAAAAATAAAAATATAGAAGAACTAGAAACTAATGAGGAAATAACTTCTAAAATCCAACTATTTGCAGATAGTGTACTTATTACTATGAAGGGAACTGATCCCTCTATAACATCTTTATTTGATTCCATCAAAATATTTCAAAGGATATCTGGATTGTCGTTTAATGATAACAAAACCAAAATATTACATATATACTCATATATAACATAAAAGATCTATAGATAATAATACATACAAATCTGATACAGATCATATAACATACTTAGGAATCATCCTTGCTAAAGACATATAATCAATAATATGATTACATTACAATAAATGTTATGAAAACATTCAAACTCTATTACTAAAGTGGAACATGATTATATTTACAATAGAAGAAAGATTAACAATTATAAAAATGATAATTCTCCCTAAGATCCTATATATTATTCAATCTATTTTAGTACTTCCTACCAAAATATTTACTAATAAATTAAATTCCCTGATATTGAAATTCTTTTGGACTCCCCAAAAAACAAGAATTGTCCTTAAACAACATCTAAATAGTTGGAGCAAAGGAGGGATAGCATTCACAGATCTGAATTTATATTCAAATTCCTCTATAATTAGAGCAATTATACAACTTTTAGCAGTTCATACACGGCTAAATGGAAGGTATATTGGAAAGTAACAGCAATGCAACTAATAATGAGACCTCTAACTTATAAGCTAGAAATCATAAACAATCCAATGTTATGGATACCAAAAGATTGTTTTACTATACATATAACACTCAAACACAAAACCAGTTACATTTATAATGTTCTAACAAATTTTAGAAACTTTATATATAAACACCTCAGATATAAAGAATGTTTTTTTTAAATATTCCCTATTGCATTTACTCAAGAATTCATGTTAACAACAGAATTAAAATAAATCACATTATTTAAATAACATGAACTTAAGTTTTAATTTCAACTGACTTCAGACAATAAAACTAAAGGCATAGATCAGATAATAGAGGAATTTCAGTTGGACAAATTCCTATGGCTAGATATACAAACCCTTAGATCATTTATAGACAATAAAATAGATTTGATCTCACCAACAAACAAACATGATATTAGTACATTACTAGACTACTTTCAGTCAATCCTCCAACATAAACAAACTTATTCAGGCAAACTTTCCTTTATATTCAGAATCAACAGAGATGAAATGTATAGCTGCCCAGATAGTTATTGAAATTACTTCTACTCAATCAATAATGAACTTCCATGTAATCAGGACAAAATAAACATATTAGAATCAGCAGGGAAAACAACTTTGTCACTTAAATGGAAATTATTACACTTGGAGATTTATGTCCAGATCCATCTATACTCCTCAACAAATGAACAAAATCAACAGAAAACAACATATGTAACAAATGTAAATCAGGTATAAGCATAGGTTGGGCTCATATGTTCTATGATTGCCCTCCTATAACAGCATTTTGGGGAAGTGTTAATGAACTATTACAGGCACTATTCAAAGATAACAAGTCACTGGTGCTTTTTAATATACCTATACCACACAGTGTTAAAAAAATAAAATATCCTTTACTCTGGGCAATACTTGCTGTGGCCAGAAAGAGCTTAACAAAAACTTGGATGTCTGAACCCCCTCCTACTTTCACTGAATTCAAGAATGTTAAATGAAGTTTGTCATTTACAACTTAAAACTATAATTTCTAGAACAACTAGAAAGACTCATGCTTATTACATGTGGGTACATTTACAAAATTTGTTGAAAAAAGATTAACAACTACAATGGAGAACTTCAAATTTCTTTTTCTTCCATATGTGACACACAATCAAAATGGTTAAAATACTACCTTTTTTGTAAAGAATAATGAATGTCTTTGTACATACTTTAGTTATTTTTTTCTCAGTGATTATATAGAATTATTTGAATTTTATATGTTATAACATCTAAAATTACAATTTTTCTGTAAAATGTATGTGACTGTTTAAAGGTTGCTTTATTTAAAATTAATAAAATTGTTTTAAAAAAGAATTATCCAAAGTCATATTGGCCTTCAGTGAGCTGTACAGTAAACAGTGCAACATAACTATGTAATGTTCTGATATAATAAGGTACTTCTGCTAATGTACAATTTTGAATATAATCAATTCCAAAAAGAAAGCAAAATATTTTTGTGATTGATAAACCTCTCTCACACAAAATGAACCATAAAAACATTGCAACCAATTGTTACATATATATACCACAACAAACAAACAAACAAACAAACAAACAAACAAACAAACAAACAAACACAGCACACAGCATTGAGCATAACCAATCACACAAGAAAAGCTTAAACACTTTTGTGACTGGCAAATTTCTCACACACAAAATCAATCACTAAAAATCCCTGTCAGTACATACATACATACATACTACAGCAATTAGAAACAGTAAGACATATATTTCACCACAACATAAAAACCTTAAACAGTAATTCAGTACACATGCTTTATCTCAAACATGCATAACACATACACCACCCATATCACAAAATGCATTACCTTACATGGTGCCTTTGTTCATCACACCCAAAGCATGGAGCTTTGCCCCAAACCCTCTTACTTAAATATGTAGAATCATGACCAAAGTGAATCTGTCACAAGTCCCTAATTTACTGTAACACTAGTCACTGACCATGGATTCAACAGCCATGCTGACTGTTGACAAATTGTATAGTCAGTTAACAGCATTTGTAATCATATATTGTTCTCATGTACTGAGGAGATTTTGATTTAATTTGTCCCGAGTATAGTATCTTCAGTGAGGGTCCAGCTTGGATCAAATAAGAAAACATAATATATTGGACTATGAAATAAAGCAGTTAATAAAACAATCTGCAAGCAGAGAATATCCAACATAGTTTGCTCAAAAATGTTGACTATTTAAAGAAAGACTTTAGATTTCTAGAGCTCCCACAGAGGGACTAATCACAAAAAAACTTTTACAGACAGAAGACAGCCTGGAATTCAGAAGAAAGGAGTAGGTGAGCCTTCATTTAAAGTATGAAGAAATGCATGTTAGGCTGCCAAATAAATGGTTTCAGTGTAGCTGAACATGTTTTTGCAAATATGAACTTGAGAAACAATCAAAACAAATTAACCTTTTAGGAAATGGGAAAGAAAGGTAAATCAGTGATTGTCCCATAAATGACAATTACAAGTTCTACAGAGGAAAAACAGTGGTTCACAACTGAGATAATAAAGCTCAAAGAATAAAACTAGGGGTGCAATATGAGAGATAACTAATACTATAGAAGAAAAAAGGATTTAAAGGATGGAAGAGCTTATTAGGATAAGGAATTCAAAGTTTCCTTGTTTATGTGTAACAACAGAGCAAAACAAAAGAAAAGAGACGATGGTCTAAATTAATTGGATGAGGATGTGGTATAAAAGTTACCAAAGCTAGCAGAGATTTTTAAAAATATTTTTGAAAGTCCTCCTGCTAACCATTCCTTCCATATGAAATTTTTTATTGGCCTACTCATCTATTATATGTTGTTTTTTGATGGCCCTTCTTAACTCCATTTCATAATCTAGGCATGTCTAAACCCTGCCTATAGCAAGATCTGTATGGCTCAAGTCACTCTGGCAGAGATTATCTTTTCTTCCTTAAACTTTCTTGTGTCACATACACAGTAGCAACACAGAGGAGTGAGAAACAACTGTGTGTAGATGATTTTTATAAGATGTACTATGAACAGAAGTATAAAACAAACAAGCATAAATGGCATAATTTAACAAGGAATGAATTTATAGCTATGTTAGATTTACAGTATAACCTACAAATTATAATAAGACCAGCAGATAAAGGAGGCCAAATTGTGGTATTAGATATAAATAAATATAAAAATAAGATGTTTGATATGCTTAAAGATACACAATTTTATGAGCCTATCAAAAATACACAAGTTAAGTTAATGATTAATAAAGTTAATAATAAGTTAAAGGAACTTAAGGCTCAAGGTCTCATGGATGAGAGTCTATTTAGATATTTTGAAACTATGAATCCAACTATTCCTAATACACAAGGCCAACCTAAATTGCATAAAAATAATAAAGACCCTCCTATGAGACCCATTGTAGCAGCAAGAAATTGGTGTACAGAGCCCCTATCTATTTATTTAGAGAAGAAATTGAATCCCCTCTTAAAAACATCTAGCTATATTTTAAAGGATACAGAACATTTCATAAAGGATTTATATTCCATATATGTTAAAGAAAAACAAGAAATAGGAAAATGTTTATTGGTAACATTGGATGTAACATCACTGTTTACAGATATTCCAAATGCTATAGGAGTTAGTAATGTTACAAATATGATGAAGGAATCTGGAATGTTTGTGCAAAATTAAATTGAATTAGTACAAGCCTTGTTATATTTGGTTTTGGAAAATAACATTTTCATGTTTGGTGAACGTATTTACTGGCAGAGTAATGGCATAGTGATTTGTACATCATGCGCTAATACATATGCGAATATTGTCATGTCTGTATGGGAAAAAGAAAGTATAGAAAGAGGTTCATTTAGTGATAAGATTTTATTTTATCGTAGATTTGTGGACGACCTTTTCTTTTTATGGAATGATACCGTAGAAAAATGAAATTAATTTATAGTATTTATAAATAGATCCACATATTTCATTAAATTTACTGAAGTATGGTCGTTGAAAGAAATTAATGTTCTAGATATTACAGTTACTAAGGATGAGAACAGTACTTTAAGTACTAAAATGTATAGGAAGGAGTGTTATGTTAACAAGTTGCTGAGACAGGATAGTATGCATTCAAAATTCATTTTTAGAAATGTTGCACAAAATCAATTATATAGAGCCTCTAGGCTGAATGTGAAAGAAGAAGACTTTGAACACCAAGTATGCACTACTAGCAATGAACTAATGGAGAGAGGATATAGTGAACATATGATAGAAAGGAGTGTCAAGGAAGTGAAAAAAATAAGACACAATAGAGCTAAGCCTTATTTTTCAGAACCATTAGCGAGTACAATGGATGGAAAAAAAATCAAGCAGTAATAGTCTAAGAATATGTTTTAGCTATTTTAGAAATATTAAGGAATATACTAACATTGTCAACAAACATTGGGATATTTTAACTACAGACCCACAAATAAATAAATATTTGAGCTCTCTCCCACAATTTACTTTTAAAAATAAACAATCTTTAAAGAGAAGACTCTGTATATCAGCAAACACTAAAGTCCAGCAAGGTATAATAGGAACCAAGTCATGTAATAATTGTACCTGGTGTAGCTATATTACTATAGAGACAGAATATAAGCACCCAGATACTGGAGAAATTTTGTATCTAAGGACTAAGGCTAACTGTAATACAAAACATGTAGTTTATTTAGCTAATTGTCAAATTTGTAATACATTCTAAGTAGGAAAAACTGATCAATCACTAAAGGACAGAATAAGAGAAAATATTTACCATATTAGAAAAGAAAGCAATTTTAATGCTTTGGCTAAACATGTAAAATAAACTAGCATTCAACATAATTTTAAATTTAGAGTATTGGGGATAGTTTTTGAAAATAAGAGAGGAGGGGATATCAGAAATAAAACTGAAGAGTTGGAAGTAGAATGGATAGTGAGGCTGAGGGCTAATGCAGGTCTTGGTCTCAATGACTACATTTCATTGAGACCAGTTTTAAAGAATAGACCTTTGCATACATAACTATGTTATACATTTATATGACTAATGTTTGTGTTTATTGTTTTATTAGTATAAGTTATTATAAGTATGAAATTTTAGATTATATGTAAATGTTTAGATTATATGCAATATGTTTTTAAGAACTAATTTTAAGCTGAAGTCTGATGGTATAAAAAGGGTGTGTCAATGATGTGTAATCATACACCTGAAGAAGCTTATTGTGAAAGCGCTTGAGTGCACCATTAAAACAGTCTGCCTTTGGAGAAAAGCTGGAGCCTAGTCTTTGCTTTGTTACTATCTATGCAACTTTTCTGTTATTTATATTAAGCAAATATACCTGGTTGGTGTTGGTTTGTTTTTTTACACTTTGAAATGTTACTCTTAATTTTACTTTGGACAGTATATATGGAACCATACCCTACACATTCATATTTACGTATGTATATACCTTACACTGACAATGACCAGACATTACTGCCCGACCAGTGACACCATGAAAATACTAATAAAATTTAAAAAATACCACCTCAAATCACCACAAGAAAAACTTTTATTAACAAGCTTTCATAGCAATGTTTCTTTGGGATTAAAACACAGAAAATAAATTCCATCTGGTTTATATATCCTTTGAAACCACATGACTTCAAACATAGTTTGGAAATGATAAGATGTAAAACAGAAAGAAGTTCAACATATCTAATGCAATTCACTGTTCAGGTGTGTACCATATACTTGAGTTTAAAAAGGTCTAGGTTTCATTATCATAGCAAATTGTTCACGCTATCAAATAAAAATATTTATCAATTAATACAACAGTTCCTTCTTTGTCGGTTGTTGAAAATATGATTTCATCATCCATAATTAAGGCTTGTGGAGTATGTTTCTTTTCCTTAGTAAAACTGTAATACAGATGTCTATAACTGGCATTGCTTCCCATGAAATAATCATATATACCTTCCTCAGGGGCTTTTTGAAGGGCAAAACAAAATTATTTCTCTGCGGAATCAAGGTAATTTTCCTCTTAAAGGGCTTCCTATTAACAATACCCTCACCCATATTTCAAAAAAACAATTTCAAATTTAAATCTCTTGAAAACAATCTGAACTCAGTTATAATCTGTGAAATGTCACCACTATTTGCTGGTATAAAAGTCATTCCCTTATTTAAAGCTGAAGGCCCAACTTCTGTCAACAAATAATTGGAAGTGTATGAATAAGGAAGACTCTAGCAGGTTCTTCCTGTTATTGACTCTGGAATGACTGTGAGTCATGGGACCTAGGTGGCCCCTAGCTCTGCTGTCTCCTCTTCTTCTTTCTGCTCATCCATTTCTATTGTGACTGTTACTCTGATAGTCTCACTGGATGGGGGGAATCCTGAAGAAGTAACAGAGCCTCCAGAAGAATAAGAGCTAAAATCAAATTCATGTCAATAACAGCAGGCAGAGATACTGACAAGGTTATGATCATCGCATTTCTTGAGCACTACTCCAGAGCCAGAACATTCACTGGGTATATGTTTACCTTTCTTCTCTAAATGTTGCAACTTCACCCAAGAGACAACATAACCCAGTTTAAAATCGTTAATGCCTCTTTTATGTTTTTTTTTTGTGCAAGTTGCACTTAGATTCTGTTCAAAGACAAAGACACATTCAAACATATTGTTTACCTCCACATTATTATCAGACAACTGGTGGCTCATCACAGTGTTGTACATAAGTGTGACGTCAGCTTCCAATTCAACTTCTTTTGGCTGAAAAAATCATTCATAAGTTATATGGATTCAGTGCTACATTTAAGTTAAGTAACTGCCATTTTCTTAAAAACCTACAGCTCTATTCCCATATGTGGGCATTTTCAAAACATGGAAAGGAAAAAAACATATATATATATATATATATATATATATATATATATATATATATATATATATATATATATATATAAAAACAAGCATAGGAATCTATGACGTTCCAACCTCACCACAAGTGTTGACGAAAAAATAAAAAAGCAAAGGAACTAGTGGTCTTAAAACTTTGTTGATGAGCTCAGTCACAATAATTCTCAAAACCCATAAAAACCAGGTAGTCTTCCAAAGCAACAAGCCTTTATTCATCACAGTCAAGCAATCCTAAATAACACAAATCAGAAATATTTTACAAAGTTAAACATAGCAGCTTTTATTGACTTAGAAGTAGGTGTGGAAAAATAAACATAATGGTTTAATTTTAAACCAGACTATTCAAGGCAAACAATATAAATAGGCCCATAAAACGTGCATTTTAGAACAGCAAGTACCCACCCACCCCAACACAGTACTACTGATTAGGTCAAACTAAATCCTAGTTAAGGAAAACACTACCTATTTGCAACCCACATCCCCAAATCAGGTATTAAGAAAAGCATAGCATAAAAATAAAAAAGACTGACTTTTAACTAAAATCGCTTTCAGCTAACTAATGCAATAAAGCCTTCATCAGGTCTGTGACAAGAACTAAAATCATATACATAGCTAGATAAGTAAAAAAGTTACAGAGATTGACTGAAGAAAAATGCATAGCTATCTAATCATAAACAATAACTAACCAAAACACTATAAATATAAATATATAGCTGTGTAATAATATATAATATGTGTTAGTGTGCATAAAAACTAAGTTATTTATAGTGCAGAAAAAATATTTTATTTACATTGCTTTGCAGTTAAAACAAAACAAAAAAAAAACATCATGACAGTTTTCATGTTTACAGCCCCAAAAACATGTTTATTCAATGAAAACCAGTAGAAAAACACACAGGTACTTCAACTCTCTCACCCCTGTCCACTGCTTCCTCCTCCAGTTGTTGTGGTCCTCCCTCCATGGGTTCAGATAGTAGTTCGCTTCTTCTCTCTGTAACCTCTGTGGCCTGTATCTCTGGTTGTAGTTGTAACTGTTGTGAAGATAATTCCTGTTCATGTGTACTGGGCTCTGGTGATATGAGCTCTGGGAGTTGTATTGTGACTTGGTAGGATTCCAGTGTTGTCTCATATTTATCTGTGGGGTCCAAGGGGTACTGGATGTCATCGGTCAGTCCTCCATTAGTCTGTCCCTCATTTATCTGTCCAGTCCTGTGGGTGTGTTCACATTGTGAAATACCTGCTCACTCCTACCACCAGCATTACCAGCCTGACCATTCGGATTGTTGTTGTCAATATTATTGTTGGCATTACTGGCATAACAATTATTGTTACTGGTATTATTGGTGATATCTGTAGGTGTCTCTTGTTGCTGGTTCTCCAGTTAGAATGTCTCCTTTAGTTCTACCATCCATCTCTACCTCCCCTTCTGGATCTATGATTCATGAGATGCTGTAAATCATCTTTATCCATATGTTCACTATTTATTTTCTGAATATTTCTCCCTTGGATGGACTTCTGATAATTGCAAACCTTATCTGTCATATTCTGGAATTTCTGTTTGTGATCTGCCTCCTGCTTACATTCAGTCTCAAGAGACTCAATTATTTCCTTATTGGTGTCCTGTTTTTCTTTGTTGTGTTTGACAAGCAAGTCTATTAGTTTAAAACTAGCTTCCTCAAGAATATCAGTCCATTTCTGTGCTAGTTCTTTATGTACATTGTTCCACATTAACTTTTTTATTAAGTCTCAGTCCTCTTGGTAATCTTCTTTTATCTCTACTCTTTTCCAAATATATTTGCTCTTCGAATATACCTTGTAGCAGTTTAAGTTGCTGTTCTACCTTTGCAAAATTATCAGAGTTCAGATTCACATTATTACCTTGTGGTTTGTCATTTGTAATAATGTTGGGGCACTGACCTTCATCGTCCCATACTGGTACAGTCATTAGGTCTCACAACTGTGTATTCTCCATGCTGAGAAGAGCCTTAACAAAGTGGTTTCCTAATACCAGAGCAAATCCTTGGGCACAAAACCAGAGATAACAAATATAAAAAATGAACAAGCATAGGAATCTGTGTAGTTTCAACCTCACCACCACGAGTGTTGAGGGAAAAATAAAAAATGAAACTAGTTGACTTAAAACTTTGTTGGTGAGCTCAGTCACAATAATTCCCAAAAAAATCATGAAAATTAGGTAGTGTTCCAAAGAAACAACCTGTATTTGTCACACATAAGCGATCCATCCATCCATCCATCCATCCATCCATCCGCAACCCCTTTTTCCCATTTTATACATGGGGTTGGGGTGTCACTTCAACAGTGACAATCTTCAGTAACAAAAATCAGAAATATTTTACAATGTTAAACATATTTGCTTTTATACACTTAGAAGTGGGTGTGGAAAATATACATAAAATATGAGGGGCAAAAGGCATCATGTTAGTTGTATACAGGCCTCAAAGCTGTAGTGCTACCAATGCAGTTTTTTGAACTATTGTAACTTTAGCTCTGTGTAATGTCATTTTTTTCTTAAAGTAATTACTTAATTGCATTTCCATATCTACTTTATTACAGTCTTTTATTCTGTCAATGAGAAAAGGGCTATCATAAATGCAAGCAGATTTTCTAGTTGTCGGTATGCCAAACCACATGTAATTTCCTGGAAGAATAAAGACTGATACTGAACAATTCTCTCCTTATGTTTATCATCACCAATGTGCTGCAAATACTTTTAAACAAACACAAAAAGTAAACAAACATACAAAAGGAAAGCTTTAGCAGGTAATGATGTGCCTGATAGAAAAGCGCTAACAAAACTCCACGAATACTAGCTCATATCACCACAGGGAAAACTTTTATGATATGAGGGCAAAATAATTGTATTATGCTCATACGCATCCATCAGATTCCTTCAATAATTGTTTGCACTGCAGTTCAAACTGATAAATGGAAATGGTCAACCCTGCAGGTAAATGACATGTTCCAAACTGAGGATATGAAATGCTTGAAGTATTTTGAGAATGAGATGGAGGTTGTCCATGTTCGGTAGATACAGCCAACATGTGGTAAAGAGTGCATCAGTATGAAAGGATGCTGTGATTGCCATCACATACCTGTATACTCAATTTATAACCGGTTGATATTTTTTCAGTTGATCAAACAAGCAAAAGGAAATCTCCAGTAGGTAACAGTGTGCCTGGTCAGAAAAGCCCTATCAAAAGTCTAAAAAGACTGGTGAAAAACACTACATGAAAAACTACAAAAACTGCAGAAACTAAAACCATGCACCAATGCCCCTGATAACATTCCCTCATACTTCCTCAGCATAGCTGCCGAAGCCATTGCCCTCCCTATCAGTATCCTAATCAACCGCTCTATCCAAGAAGGTCTTGTTCCTCAAATCTGGGAAAAAGCTTACATCATTCCCCTGCATAAAGGAGGAAATAATACTAATATTTCCAATTTCCATCCCATCGCCATCCTCTCTCCCATTTCTAAAGTCCTAGAGAAATGTATCCACCTTCAACTCCTCCCCCATCTCTTGGACAACAACCTATTAACTCCTACCCAACACGGATTCAGACCCCATCATAGCACTATGACTGCCCTCCTTTCCTTCCTAGAAACTGTGAATAAAGCTAGAGATTCTGGCTTCACTGTATCTACCATCCTTCTCGATCTCTCTAAGGCCTTTGACAGTATCTCTCATAACCTACTTCTTACTAAACTATCTAACCTAAACCTCTCACCCTCTCCCTCAAATGGTTTACCAGCTATCTCTCCAATAGGCAACAAGCCACCTCCTCCTTCCTTATCACCCCCACAGGTGTCCCACAAGGTTCCATACTGGGCCCCCTCCTCTTTAATATTTTCATTAATGACTTTTACCACTCTATCCCTCTTGCTAACATTATCCAATATGCAGATGATTCCACAATCATCTGTGCTGCCCCATCCATCCCAACTCTTTTAAAACTAACTCAAGATGCCTTCTCCACCACAGAACAATGGATGAAAGACAACCATCTAGCACTCAATGCTGCTAAAACTAAACTTATGATATTTACCTCCTCTAAAACTAAGAACTTTGATCGAAATTTATTCTCCATCACCAGCCAAAATAAAACACCTCTTGAGCTGGTATCTGAACCCAAACTACTAGGAGTTCAAATCGATGGCAGGCTCAAATTCAACTCCCATCTACTACTAAACATAAAAAACCCACCAAAAACTTGGTATGCTCTACTGACACAATCGGTTCCTCATCTCAACTACTAAACTTACTCTCTCTACTACATTTCTCTTACCTTCCCTTCTCTATGGAGCCCCTCTTCTAACAAACCTACAATCATCTCTCAAAACGAAACTGTCCTCTTGTTATAATAAAATAGCCAGATTTTCCCCTAGCAATAAATCATCAACCCATCACTGTGAATCTCTACACAAACTAAACTGGCTAGAACTTCCCAACTATCTCTCCTACACTCAGCTCACCTATGCTCATAAATTCATTTTCCAGCCATCCCACTGTCCCTCCCTCTCCACTACCTTTAAAATGCACCACACACAAAGACTACTCAGATCTACCAATCAAAACCTTATAGAAGTTTACGGACCCCTCCACCGCCCAGGACAACACCTCCTGTCATACTCACTAGAACGCCTATGGAACTCCCTTCCCCCCTCCATTTGTACCATTACTAGCCTCCCATCCTTTAAAACATCACTCCACTCTCATCTAACTTCCACATGGGAATGCTCCTGCTCCCATCCCTCATAACCTACACTTTACTTCAACACTTTTTCCCTTCCTTCTCTCAAATCCCAGGTAACAAATTCTTGCTTGCTTCTATTATACAACTCCTTACTAATATCTAGCAATTCTTTACCTACTGCATCTAACTACCTATCCTCAATCCTACTAGAAAAAAAAAAAAAATCATACTTTTGACATTATTACCTTTGATTGAAATCTGTAATCTTTATGCAATCTATGTGTGTATATTAATCTTTGTGTAATCTGTAAGAGGAGCTTTTCTCCCCAGGACTCCATTGAAAATGGGTTCTTCAGGCCCAATGAACTATCCTGGTTAAACAACTGCAAATAAATAAAAATAAATAATTATTATTAACAAGCTTTCACAACAATGCTTCTTCAGGTTGAAAAACAGAAAACAGACACCATCTGGTTTATATACAGCCTTCAAAACCATATGACTTCAAACACAGTTATCTGTGTCACCTTAATTTCATCTACCTCAATTATGGAACAGGTTGAATGCTATTAAGCTCAATTAAACCTGGCCTTGAATCTGCTCTTAGTTTAACAATCCATGTGTACTCAGCATTCCCTGTCTGAACAAGTATGTCCCCACCCGTCTTATTCTCGTACAATTTATATATAATTAAAATACTAAACAATGAGCCTGAGATGTATTTTATATGCTTAAACAAGGCACTTGATTGTTACACTATCTCAGACTTACAAAAACATATTCTGTCTTGTAGGTTTCTATTACACTTGCCTATATAGAATATTGTGTATTTTATTTTGTTTATTTATTTTATTTTTATTTGACATTTGTTGACCGGGTATGTCCGACTTAGCTGAAGAGCCCTTTTCAGTGGCGTCCTGGGGAGAAAAGCCCCATAAATTTGTACATTTAACATAGAATGGGCGTACCTTCGTTGAAGGTTGTGCGTCAGGGCTGGCAACTCGGCATGTAAAAATCTACTGCCAGTCATTAGCAGACCGGATTTCCGCTGTGACGACCCCTAACTGGGAAAAGCCGAAAGACACAGCAACATATGACAAAAACATTTTAACACAAGTAATAATACATAATTCAAAGAATACACAAACTCGATTTTAGTAATATGTCATTATGAGAAATATTTTAACTTAGGAGAAAACTTAATGCATTAGAGTTCATATGGGAAATTGCAGATTTGGCAGGGTATGTACAATTGAGTGTTACTCAATGATGTAAACAGATTAGATTAAGAAGACAGTAGATGAGTTTGTTAAGGAAAGGATAGAGTGTGCTTGTGTCTAGCAGGAGGAAGATTGTAGATTAAATGAAGTGAATTAAGCGGGGGGGGGGTGAGTACAGTGGCGTTTAAGATACATAGTCTGCATCTGCCTAAGTACGCTATGTCTTTAGTCCCACAGGTGACATAGGCATCAAAATGAAACTTCTTTTGTATTTCTGGATGTGTGAATAAATTATCCCTTGAAATAAACTTGCAGAAAGGGTATTGATGACATGGCTGCATCCCTTTTTTGTGCAAATATAGTACGACCATTTGAGGGTGGATGGGTCACTGTAGTAGAATGAACTACTATATCTCCCTTCTCTTTGGTCTCCACTTCCTCTCTGTTACCATTTTCCTTCACAGTGCAGAGCCTGTAGTCACTACTTCCAACCCTTACCCTTATATTGCAGGATGTCTGCCACTAGGCCCAACTCCCAAAGGTTTTCACTGAGAATATTGTCATTGTGCAATGTAAGCAAGTTTAACTTGAAGAGCCTGTTGTGTATCGATTTTAACTAGAAAAATACATGCCTGATCTGTGATGGCAAATGGCTGTGACATTCCCTTCAAAGGAGTAGTCCTTGCACTTTAAGGACCATTTACTGAACTGGCCAGTGACCTTTCACTTGACCAGTATATTACACTGTATACATCAGTTACTTAGTTTCCATAGCTTCCTGATTTCTGCATTCACTAAGTGAAGGAAAACCTGTTGTGTGCTGTGTTTCCTTGTTAATTGCTTTGTACTGGCTATGAGCTGATTGCATTCTGTGATAACTGAGCTCAGGCTGGGAAAGATGCTACACTCAGCTTTGCTCCCCTACCCTGCCAGGAATTCCTACCCACTCCCTTTATTTTACCGTTACACTTCCCACATACACATTTCATCTGTGACACCCATTTCCTAACCCCCCAACCTTCCTCCTCTTCAACCTCTCCATCAACTGGGTAAACTACTGTAGCACAAATACACTGGCCCAACTCTTCCTGGAATTCATCAGTTCCAATGCCCTGGACCAGCTTATTCTTACCCCCACTAGAGGAAGCAACATCCTTGACCTGGTTATTACTAACATGGGCAAATGTTGCTCTACACCAATAGTCAACTCATCCCTGGTTAGATCCCACCACAAACTAATCACCTTGGAAATTCTCATCTCACCCACACCCCTCTCAAAAGTAACCACCATGAAAAACTTCTCCAAAGCTGATTTTGGAATCCTAGAAACAGAGGTGGTTAACTTCATGGCACTCATGTCAATGGAAAATACTTGCATGACTGCTGAATCATACAGCAATGCCCTGTATGAACACGTACATAAATGCATGGAACTAGCCATACCCAACAGAACCAAGACGCTCTCCTCCAAAAAAGGAAGCCAATCTGGTGGTGCCATTAATAGGCTCTACAACAGAAGGAAGAAACTGTTGCAGAAAAAGGTGAAGTCCCAAGAATGGAAAAAAATTCCCTTATTAGCCTCAACAAAATGTTGAGATCCCTCATCAAATCCACTAAAGCCAGCTTTGAAGGCAGAATTGCAGCAGACACTAAAAATAACCACAAAGCCTTCAATAGTTATATCAAGAATCTCCACGACAATACTCAGATCTGCTCTGAATTATTACACAATGGTACCTCCTATACTGAGCCAACAGATATTGCCAACATACTTGTTGACAGATTCAGTGTCAACTTTACCCCCCCCCTCCAAAGGACCATTAAAGATATCGGAAGAATGCCAGACACCTGGTATCACTGCAGCACAGGTTAAAGCTGCATTGTCCAAGGCCAAGAATACAGCTTCCATGGGACCTGACAATATCCCTGGCTGTGTTCTACATGAACTACAAAATGAACTGGCACCGCATCTGTGTGCCTTGTTCACTCACAGCCTCACCTCAGGCTTTGTCCTTATCGAATGGTGCACTGCTACAGTCATCCCTCTCCATAAAAGGGTGAGTGACTATAGACCCTGGGAATTATCGTTCCATTAGCCTGACAAGCCAGATATGTAAGGCTATGGAGCGCATCATCATCATGGACCTAATTAACAAAGACATAGGTAATCTCCAAACTCTAGATCCCAAGCAATTTGGTTTTTGAAAGGTAGATCATGCCTGCTCAACCTGGTTGACTTCTTTGAGGCAGTCACCAGAGAAGTGGATGAGGGTAAGGCAGTTTATACAGCCTACATTGATCTGGCTAAGGCCTTTGATACCATTCCTTATTCAGGAATTATCGATAAATTCACCAAACTAGGCATCAACCCCTATATCATTAGGTGGGTTGTGAATTGGCTCACAGAACCCACAGCATGAAAGTAGCATACTCCAAGTCAGACTACCGACTGGTCACGAGTGAAATCCCACAGGGATCAGTCCTGGGTCCTCTCTTGTTTGGCATCTACTTCTCAGAAGTCCAGGCCAACACGGAGGGCCTCTGGCTGACCAAGTTCACAACTGACTGCAAGATGGGGGCCATTATTAACTCCCCAAGTGATACAGATGTCCTACAGAAAGGCCTCACTGAGACAAATAACTGGTATCAAAACCATGGCCATAAGCTTAATGCCAAAAAATGCATCGTCATCCGCTTTGGGAACACCTCAGTTCCCAATAATTACCACACAGATGGGAGCCCACTGAACATTGAAGGCATTATACACAGTCTGGAGACACAGACTGACAGCAACCTCTCCTTCATTCACCACACTGCCACTGTTATCAGAAAGTCCTTCTATGTGGCACATCTCATTACCAAGGTTTTTGCACCCAGGAAGAAAGAGGTCATCATCTCACTCTACTCCTCCCTCATTAGACCAATCATTGAGTATAATGCCCCATTTGGCATGTACCTCACTAGACACCTGCAACAGCTAGAGAGGCCACAAAAGTACCTCAGAAAGAGGATCCTAGGCCTTAAACACATGTCCTACATGGACAGACTCAAAAAACTCCAGCTATTCTCTGTCTCATATTGTCTACTAAGAGGCGATCTCTGCTTGACTTACAAAGCCATGTCTGACCCAGCCCTGTTAGAAATGCTACATCTAAAGAAATCCCAATCCCTCGACACCACAAACTGTAGAGACCTCAACCTCATTACCACTATCAACAGAACATGCTGGAGGGACAGGTTCATAACCCAGAGGCTGCCCATGCTCTGGAATAGACTTCCCATACACATCATGCAAAGCACCTCACTGGTCCTCTTCAAGAGAAATCTTGACAAGTGGATGGGAAATAGAAAATTCACCCCTGGGATCACTCCATTTGCTCTTCTTGATAGAGGCACTGGTAACTAACGTCAGGCAGCACAATGTCAGAGATATCTATGGGTTAGGCTTGTAAAGGCTCCAGGACCATTAGCCTAGCACACACATATGAACCTATGAACCTACTATCATACAAATACGCCTCTATTTTCCTATTTCTCAATTTCCATGCAGCATTTAGCATCATTCCCAACATCTGTTCTCCCTCATATACTGCTTTGCACTTTATTCATTGATGTTCAGACCACTCCTCCTCAACAGTTCCTAACTATTATTCTACATTTCAACTTCTGCTTTTCCCAAATAAACCCTCACTACTTCCTATCTTAATTGCATTCTCATACTCTATCCTTTCAACATCCTCTAGTTCTTACATTTCAGAAACACAAGAGAAGATACCAGTGTAGATCAATATGTGTATGTACCTTTAAGAAGCTATCTAAGGGCTTGCACAAGTGCATAAATACTGAGCACGTGCCAGCCTGACTGCCATTTTGTAGTAAGCTGTGGAGATGTAAGGATTTATGTATGTAAGGTCTGTGTTAACCAGTTCGTTTATATTTCATGAAGCTGCTATTCATCATGATGTGCTTTTATGTATTAAAGCATCTAAACAAAATACCCTGCCTGCTTGAGATCTGTGATAGAGAATGAAGAGTGACATGGTGTCAGAAGCAGCATGTCTAAAGTGACTTAAAACCTGGATGGAATTCAAATCCTTCAGTTTGAGGTCAAGAGGCACTTGGTTGGACTAGGAAGAATATAAAGAAGTGAATCATTCCTACTGTATGTATACTTCACAAAACAGGTCAGAAATGTATTTCAGATGTTAAAACTTGCTCAGCACTATTTCTTATTAGCAAACTATGAAATGAGGCATACAGAATATTCTAAACAAGATTTGCATAACCCAATATGGCCAATACTAATAAAACCAATGCAATTACTATGGAAAATGTCTGAAATAGAGTACAAATTCCAAAAAAAATGAATAAAATAAGTGGAAATTACTGTGTTTTTCAATACGTGCTTAGTGAATCTGCATTTTTCATATTAGTCAAAGCTATCCAAGTAATCACACGTGTATAAAGTGTTCACATGTTTGTGCAGTACTACAGTAAAGTTATTTTGCGGAATACAGCTATTTCAGAGCATAGCATTTAATCGGTCGTCCGACCTGGGTATAGGGGCGAAAGACTAATCGAACCATCTAGTAGCTGGTTCCCTCCGAAGTTTCCCTCAGGATAGCTGGCACTCGGTGGACGCAGTTTTATCTGGTAAAGCAAATGATTAGAGGTCTTGGGGCCGAAATGATCTCAACCTATTCTCAAACTTTAAATGGGTAAGAAGCCCAACTCGCTGGCTTGGAGCCAGGTGTGGAATGCGAGCGCCCAGTGGGCCACTTTTGGTAAGCAGAACTGGTGCTGCGGGATGAACCGAACGCCGGGTTAAGGCGCCCGATGCCGACGCTCATCAGACCCCAGAAAAGGCTAGAGCAGAGCACCCATTGATGACATATAACATGTCTATAAATAATTATAAACTCCTTCCTCTTATCTTACCACTCTTAATTCTGCCATACTTTCTTACTAGCTATGAAAATCTCACATTCGTAGGTTTCTCTTATCCAAAATGCCAAACAAAGACCCCCCTACCTCCACTGACTGCAGAACTTGCCCACTACTACACTACCCCAAAAATTATAAATTCCAACCACTTGCTTCTAAAAAAACCACTCCAATCAACACCAAAATCCAAATCTGAACTAAAACTACTATTCAAAGTTATTAGACTACTAGCGTATCTAAGAAAAAACAACCAAAGATGGGGACATCCATCCTAATCCAGGCCCAACCTTAACTCAAAATCCTACCAGCCCACCACTCTCCCACCGACTGGTCAACTCCCTCCTAATATGCCACTTAAATATTAGAAGCCTAAACAATAAGATACATAGCCTGCATGCTGTACTAGCCACATACCTCCCCAACATAATGTGTCTATCTGAAACATGGCTCCGGCCATCAACCAAAGACAATGAGATCCTGCCTCCTGGTTACAATATACTTAGGGCAGATAGAGTAAAGAAAAGAGGAGGTGGAATAGCCTTCTTATATAATAGCACACTTAACATCATAACTAACCCTATACAACCACCCCAGGTCTCTAACGCTGAAATACTAGCTCTAAAAATTCTACTAAATAATCATAAGGGCATTAACCTAATTGTCACCTATATTGCCCCTGGGAACAATGTAGAAACACTAGAGGTCATTCTACATTGGATAGCCAACAACTACCCTCAAGTAACCATTGTCCTGGGCGATGTTAATATTGACTGGAACCAATGCACAGCACAGTCCAACCCCATCCCTGTTAACCTACATGGATTCTCTCAGATAATATCATCTACCACACGTACAGGTAACAATAACCAAAAAGAGAGTATACTAGACTGGATACTCACCAACAGTCATCCCCAGAACTATATGTCTGGAACTCTCCCTAATGATCTTAGTGATCACCTGCTCACATACATCATGAAAGACAAAATTAATTGTACAAGCTTACCTATTTATAGGTCTATCAGATCCAAGAAACACTTTGACCCAACTAAATTTCAACTTGAACTCAAATCATGTAACTGGAAAAAACTAAAGTTCCTTCCCCTTGATGAGGCAGTGTCATCATTTAACAATTCATTCCTTACTATACTTGTCTCGCATGCCCCTAAACACTCAATAAGAATTAAAACTCAACTAGCACCCTGGCTAACAACAGACACCAAAACCAAAATAACAACTAGAGACAAAGCGTGGGATAAATGGCGCACTACCAAACTACCCCTAGATCGTATCAAATTCCAACAACTTAGAAATGAGACTAAAAAAGCCATCATACTAGATAAGAAAAATTACTTCTACAATCTGCAACATAAACATCAGAATAACCCTCAAAAGTACTGGGCAGGCATAAATAAACTTCTCCAACCAGGCAAATCCACTACTCTGACCCCAGGAACATTATCTGACAAGAGCCAAGAAGATATAGCCAATTCATTCAATACTTTCTTCACAGAAACCATCCAGTCATTAGCTAACCAACTTTCTCCTCCCCACACTTCTATAAACACTATACCCGACTCACCACTCTCTTTTAACTTCCAGCCAGTGTCCACATCCTTTATCAGATCCCTTTTGAAAAAAATTGAAGCCAACCACCCTTTCAGCCGATCTTCTGCCGGCTGAATACCTGCAAATTGCTGCAGATGTCGTAGCCTACCCTATCTCAATCCTAATTAACAGAACCATAACCGAGGCCTCAATCCCCTCAATTTGGAAAATATCCTATGTTATTCCATTCCACAAAGGAGGTTCATCCACAGAACTATTCAACTATAGACCTATAGCCATACTATCACCACTTGCCAAAATTATGGAAAAGTGCATGCACAACCAACTAATGCTCTATCTAACCCAAAATAAACTACTCACAGACTCTCATCATGGATTCAGACCCCATCATAGTACAACCACTGCCCTCCTCTCTTTTACTGAAAACATTAATCTTAACCGAATAATAAAAAATATCCTCCGCTCTCTTCCTGGACCTATCGAAGCCTTCGATATGGTAAACCATCAGTTACTTCTATATACTTTAAAACCCTGTATCTAGATACTCCAGCCCTTGACTGGTTTCAAGCTTACCTCACTGGGAGACAACAAGCAGTAATGTGGCAAAACAAGCTCTCCTGCCTACTACCAAATACCATAGGAGTTCCTCAAGGTTCCATATTAGGACCTCTCCTCTTTTCAGTCTTCATAAATGACATCCAAACAGTCATCCCTGAAGCCACCTGCATTCAATATGCAGATGACTCGACTATAATATGTTCCAATGCCTCTCTTGCAAATCTACTAACTACCACCCAACATAGCTTCACCAAAGTCGAAAACTGGCTTGCCAACCATCTCCTGCTCTTAAATCCAAACAAAACCAAGTTACTTCTCTTCTACCCAACCAATAGATCTCCGACTGAAAACTTCACTATGAAATCCAATAATGGGACCATCATCTCCCCAGACACCTATACAAAGCTATTAGGAGTAAACATTGACAATAAACTCAGATTTGATATACATATCAACCAAGCCATTAAGTCAGTCAACAAGAAACTTGGGACCCTATATAGAATTAAAGCCTTCCTTACCCCGAATGCCAGGGCAGCCACAGCCCGTTCACCCCTACTATATGCCTCTCCTGTCCTCACTCACCTTAACAAATCTGATCTGGCCAAGCTTTCATCCTGCTATAATCACATTGCCAGGTTTGTTACAGGCCTACCCTACAGAACACACCACTGTACTAACCTGAAAAAGCTTGGATGGATAGAATTCCCACACCTTCTTCACCAGTCCCAACTCATAGAGGCCTTCAAAATCCTTAAACAACCTGAGAATACCCCAGCACTAAAAAACTTAATGACTCCCTACTCCAATCTAAGCTGCCTTCGCTCAGCAAACAGACTCCTTGTCCAAACAACTAAATCTCTCAACCTAGGTGGTGACGCTATTTGCCAACACCACTGGTAAAATATGGAACTCTCTCCCAAATAACATCACACTTGCAACTTCTCTAAGTCAATTCAAAATAGTCTAAAACTCCACTTCAAGTCACACTGGCTATGTCCTTGCTCAAACCCAGACTAGCTCTGTGCCATTAACTAAAACATAAACAACTAGCTAAGATGATAAGTACTTTGTATACTGTGATAAAGAAATATTTATCCTGTCTAACTCTATGTCATTATACTGCCTACCGTCCTTGCTAATATGTTATTAATGTTACATTTGTAGTAATCTCAGAAATAGTAATGGCAGTCTTGTACTTGTATGTAAATAGCCTATGTTTTTGTTAAGTTCTTTCAGCTCATTTACTGTACCTAATTATCAATGTAACTCTGTTGGAGCTTTTCTCCCCGGGCCTCCGCTGAAAAAGGACATGTATCCAGTCGGACCATCCCGTTTAACAAATGTAAAATAAATAAAATAATAAATATTTTGCAAAGTACAGTATTTTCAAGAGTTTATTGTGCATCTGAATGTTATTACAAGCTCACAGAACAGTTTGTTCATACATAATCCCAAGAGACATATTTTAGTGTGTTTGTGCATACTTTGTGGGCATGACAGATGGATTTCGAAAACCCAGTGCACTTGTGTTTGACAGCAATATTTCAGAAAACTGGAGATTGTTTGACCTAGAGTACATTTTCATACAGGCTGCATTTTCTGATAAAGATGACCATACAAAGGCATTTTTTCTGTTTACTTTAGCTGGGTCAGAAGCCATAGAAAGAGAACATTCATTTCACCTGCTATTTATACAGGAGAGGGGGAAAACCATCATGGTGTTGTACAGGCTGAGTCAAGGGAGGACCCTGAATTCTTAAAACATAAATTTAGAGAAATGTGTAACCCCAGACAAATGTTACAATGGAAAGGCACTTATTTTACACAAAGGATCAAAAGCCTGGTGAAACTTTTGCAGCATATAAAACTGGCTTAAGAAACAAGACGAAAACGTGCAGATTCGGTGACTTAAGTTGAAAAAAGACAGACGTGTGATATTAAAGATGGTGCTGTGAGAAAGATTTTGCTTCATGACAGTGATTTAACTTTAAATATGTCCCTTGAGATTTGTCAGATATATGAGCTTACAGAAAATCACACAAATATGCTTACAAATGAGAATAGCTCCAGAAGGCACAGTGACAAAGGTCATATTGATAGTATGCAGCATGTGGTTAAAAGAAACAGACCCAAGCATATGGCAGTAACTGCAGCCCCTACAGCACTCTCTGGTAAACCCCAGAGCTTTCCAGCAAATTCTAGAGTTCGCACAGTTTCAGATTAAGAGTAAGTCAGCAAACTCAAGGCACAGGCCTCAATTTTCTTTTGTTGCCAATTGTCGTAATTGTTGTGGAAATCTTGAATCTAAAAGGGAAAAATGTTTAGCTTTTGGTCAGCAATGCCACAAATACAATAAGTGAAATCATTTAAAAAGGTTTTGTAAATCAAAAGGCCCACATTCTTTTATTAAAAGGGAACATTTTAAGAAATTAGAAAGCTGCAACCCTACTCTTTATGTTGATAGTGTGTCCGTGATTCATGAAATGGTCAATACAGTAGATTTAAGAGCAAAGAATGAAGTACTTTGCACTGTATGGATAAATGACAAACCCATGCAGCTCAAAGATGACACAGGTTCCAAGTGCAATGTTATGTCAGCAGAAACATTTGCTAGAGTGTGTAATGGTGAAAGGCTTGATTTGGCAAGTTGTGCAAAGCTTGTTGCTTATGGAGGTGAAGAAATTCAAAACAAATACTCAGTAGTGCTTTTATGTTACTCTGCTCGGAGAAGCTACAGTTTGTTATTTTATGTGATCATGAGGCACGTCCAGTCATTATTAGACCTCAGAGACAGTTTGAGAATGGGACTGCTTTCATTTAATAAGGAAGTCCATCATGTTAGCTTGAAAGACCACTACTCTTTGCTTAGTACATTTTTCTACATATGCTGATCGTTTTGAAGACAAATTAGGCAAGTTTCCAGTTGTGAACTCCATAAAGTTAGACCCAGATGTCAGTCCAGTTATCAGGCCAGCATAAAAATTTCCAACAGCCATACAGAATAGAGTCAAAGCCAAGTTAGATACAAATGGTATGACAAGATGTGACGTGTCCAGTTGCAACACTGACTGAATGGGTATCTTTCATGGTGGTAGCTCATAAGAAAAGCTCAGATGACATCAGAATATGTACTGATCCACAAGATTTGAGCAAGGCACTAAAAAGACCTCATCATCCATTGAGGACAGTCAAAGAAGTTGCAGCCTTGATGCCAAATGCTACTGTTTTTTCTGTCTTAGAGGCAAATTCAGCTTGACAACAAATCCTCATTGCTCACTACTTTTAGACTCCATTTGACAGGTACAAATTTTTGAGAATGCCATTTGGGATAAATTCTGCAAGTGAAGTCTTTCAACATGCAATGGAGAAAATTTTTTTCAGGGTATCCTTGTGCTATTATAGTAGACGATATATTAGTAGGAGGTCAAGGTGAAGCGGAGCATGACAGAAGCCTCAGAAAACTTCTGGAAAGGGCACATCAAGTGAATCTTAAGCTCAATCCACAAAAATGTAAATTCAGGCTACAAGAAGTTACTTATGTTGGTATTTACTAGTTCAGGTCAATGACCGGACCCTTCAAAGCAAACAGCCATTCTTGAGATGCCAGCAACAGACAATATTCAATCCATGCAATTTTTTTTTGGCATGGTCAACCAGCTAGGCAAGTTCATTCCAGACAGAGCCAAATTTCAGCACTGCTTAGAGAGCTGACATGTAAAGATGTATCATGGTCTTGGCTACAGCAACACTAAAGAGCATTTGATGTCCTGAAACCGAGAATTGCTGGTACACCAACTCTCAGATACTATGATGTTCACATGCCAGTTGAACTTTCCTGTAATGTTTTAAAATTTGGTCTGGGTGAAGTCATTCCAAGAGCATCAACCTGTTGCCGATGTGTCAAGAGCTCTTGCCCAAACTGAGATGCAGTATGCCCAGATCAGGAAAGAGCTTTTGGCAATTGTGTTTGCATGTTTGAAGTTCCATGATTATGTTTATGGTAGACCTATCCAGATTGAAGCAGACCACCAACCTCAAGTCACTATCTTTTGAAAGCCTATGTATTCAGCTCCAGACAGACTGCAACTCATGATGCTGAGATTGCAAAAGTATAATTTCACTCTTGTCTACAAGAAAGGCAAATGTCTTTATCTTGCTGATAGATTATCCAGATCGCCCAAAAAAACCACAGAACAGCATGAGAATGAAAACCTTGATTTTGAAGTCATGGAAGTGAAATTTTTTTTCTTATACACATCTTGATGAGCTGAGAGATCACACAGCCACAGATTCAGTTTTACAAAGGCTCAACCACTTTATCAATCCAGGATGGCCGTCAAAGCAATCTAGTTTACCTTAAGAAGTGCAACCTTATTTTCCATGCAGAGGTGAGATTTTGTCTGACAATGGTATCATTATGAAAGGTCTGGAGGTAATTGTTCCAAAGGCCTTGCAACAAGTACATTACTGTCTTGCATCATGGTCACCCAGGAACCGACTCTACCAAAAGAAGTGTGAAAGAGCTAGCATTTTGGCCTTTTATGTCACAAGACATTGAGAGAGGACTTTCATCTTGTTCTGTGTATGATAGTACTAAATCACATCAACAGAAGGAACCACTTCAGCTAAACCAGATTCCAGAACTAACTTAGTCGACAATAGATACCGATATCTTCCAGTGGAATGGTCAACATTATTTAGTGTTAATAGACTCTTACTCCAATTGTTTTGAGATTGGCCTACTCCCCTAACCTAGCATCCAGTACCATCATTACTAAGATAAAGCATCATTTTGCAGTAAGTGGTAGTCCACACAAAGTTATTTCTGACAATAGCACGCAGTTTACAAGCCAACGATTTGCTGAAGAATGATACTTTACTCGTGTTAAGAGTAGCCCCGACTACTCACGGTCAAATGGCTTGGCAGAATATGCAGTTCAAAGTGCAAAACAGTTACTAGAGAAATCACAATGAGATAATAATGATGTTTTCCTGAATTTCTTCAATCTCAGAAATTTTCCTCCTGAAAAACATCTTGGTTCACCTGCTCACAGACTTCTGTTGAGACAAACCAGAACCACATTACCCATTAGTAGTCAATTGCTGGTTCCATGTGTCAAGAAAAGCAGGTCAGTGAAAACCAATCTGTTGAAGAAGAGTTTAACCCAGAAGTCCTACTACAATAAGACCACCAAATAGCACAATCCATTACGGGAAGGAGAAATGGTGAGGATGCAAATGTTCGGAGGTTATGATCAGAGTGGTATCATGAAGAGTATTTACTCAGAGCTGAGATCATACATTGTGGAATCACAAGCAGCAGACTTTAGGCAGAATTGGAAGCATTTAATACCAGTGTCTGAGCCTATACCACAGCACATAGCCTGTGAGAAAGAATCTTTACCTCAGAGTGAGTTGCCCAGTGTTCCAATTAGAGGAAGTTCCAGAGGATATTCCCGTTCCTGTGATGAATCCAGAAGTTCCTGATATGGGTTGTTCACCAAAGACTGTCCCTGTTGCTACATTTTGTCCAGATTGTTATGTTATGAGATATGGTTGTATCCCTAAACCATGTAACAGATACAAGGCAACATGGGCTTGGACATTGTGTTTTGTTTTTAATGTTTATAGTAATGCATGTCTGACTCTAATATTGTTTTTTCAAAGGGCAATCTTTTTAAGAGGGAGGTTGTAGATCAATGTGTGTATGTATCTTTAAGAAACTATCCAAGGGCTTGCACAAGTGTATAAATACTGAGTGGCAGTAAGCTGTTGAGATGTAAGCATGTATGTATGTAAGGTCTGTCTGTTAACCAGTTCTTTTATATTTTATGAAGCTTCTATCCATCCTGATGTGTTTTTATATATTAAAGCATCTAAACAAAATATCCTACCTGGTTCTCATCTATAACAGAGAAGGACGAGTGACAAGTCAGCTTAAATTTCTTCCTTCATAGAAAATACTTTTTCCTACCTACCTTCAACCAGCTTTCATACTTCACCACCACTAAATATCCTACAGCCCTGCTCCTTCTCGCTTCCTTCTTGATTCCTACTACCCCACTACCTACCATCAATAAACCACTGATCCCTTCATTTAATCATGCTACTCTTCAGATTATCTTCTATTTTTGTCCTCCTGCTGAGCCATCTCTCATCCTACCATGGCTCATTAATAGCTCTCAACATTTCTCCAGCTGTATCCCAACCACCTGACCACACTTTCTCATTAAACTCTAAACTCTCCACACAATGTATCAAAACTATTTAATGATGCCCCTCACATTTACCACAAATAGAGACCGCTTAACTCCATTTCAGCTCAGAACAAAATAAAATAAAGTGGAAAAAATGCTCTTCAAAAATAAGAACCAGTACTACCCCAATACACTAAAATCCTCCTAGGAGGAGACATTCACAGTAATTCTGGCCACACCTATCACAAACAACATCAAGACAATTCTCTTCCACACACTAGAAAGACTTGAAGCACACACACAAACTGATAAAAACAAATATAGTGTGGAGACCTCCTTCTTGGATTTCTTCCTTTTTGTTTTCATCAGTGATTTTGTGTGTGTGTGTGTGTGTGTGTGTGTGTGTGTGTGTGTGTGTGTGTGTGTGTGTGTGTGTGTGTGTGTGTGTACTTTAAGTATTTACAGTTTTTTTTCTGCTATGGAAGGAGTTGTGGGAGTGGATGGTTCTCCACTATCTAATTTTGAGCAAATGGAAGCTTCAATTGGCAAGTTAACTTTGTTGGTCCAACAACATTCTCAGCAAGTCACTGCTTACAGTAACAGTCAGGGTAACTTTTACCCTGACAATATTCATTCTCAACAAAAATGTTTCCTTTTACACAGGATACACTTTGCAATGGTAATACAGTAGCCCAGAGGCGACAGAATCATTTTGGTAACAGCAGCATTCCAAATTGACATCCACCTACCATTTCCATTGATGTCACTGTAACTCACACAGAAATGGTTGGTACCAGCAGGTTTCCACTCCAGGAATGGATTGAGCAAGTGAATGTGTGGCACTTTGTTAATGAAACTCCGAGGGAGAACTATGGTAATGTGTACACACAACTTAAAATGCTGGAAGAGTTCACACTGAAATATAGGAAACTGCAACTAATTGTTATCTACAAGAATGCCTAAGGGTGGCATGCATCCCCAAAGGAGTAGGGACTTGGAAATATCCTACAGCCCTTGAAAAAGACTCTGAGCTTCACAGTGAGTTGATTGAGCTTTTATTAAACATGATTGTGATTTGTTACATGTTCTTACAAGACACAATGGCAAACTTTTTAATAAACATGGCTGTGATTTGTTCCATGTTCCTATAAGACACAATGACAAAACATGAATTGTCTGTAAGAAAATATAAAACAATGGACAATTCTATTCAAACAGGTTTGGTAAAATCAATGAATATAGGGCCTTGTTTGTTAAAGGTGATCAGATTATTTGTGATTTAAGAGAGATCAACATGAGTATAAGGCTGGGAATACTTACCTCCAGTAATGGGAATCACTCTAGCAATAATTTTGGTGGCAACCATGACACGGTTACTATTTTTGACAATGATACCCTAGTCGATGAGGGTGATATCCCAGAAGTTGACCCTTACAATATCCACCTCTGAGATGTTCCAAAAGACAGAGGAACTGGAACAGATGGAACTCAGGGGCAAAACTGGGAAGGAACAACTACAGCAACAATTAATTTCAGGGCAACTCATACCAGACAGTGAGATGGGAGGGGGCTCGATTGGTCTGGCACTAGACCATTGTGAAATAATTTAAAATAGAGCTGGTGATTTCAAAATCTAAATCTATAGTATGGTGTGACACCCCACCACTGGCCCAGTAATCAAGGAGCTTCAATCCTCACCACTGGCAACAGTGGGGGCTGTACACACTTGGAGGATAACAAGTACAAACACAGTAAAGTGCAATTTCCCTTAAGAGCACACAGAAACCACAGTCAGTCTTGAGCTGGTTTCTGCCTCTTTCTCCAGATCCCCAATAAGAGTCCCCAATGGCACAGCTATAGAGTTGAGATCTCAGCTGAGTGGCCAAGCTAAGACCTCCAGCACCCTTTCTGTCCAACCAGTGCACACACACACACACACACACACACACACACACACACACACACACACACACACACACACACTCTCACACACACCTGTAATAGGCTGTCACAGGTTTACTAGATCTGCCCCATTTGGCCCAGACTATAAGGTAGTTATTACTGCCACCTGCCAACTCTTTATCAGCAACTTTAAGGCCCTTAACAAAGGGTGTCCAATCATACTGTGTAATGTTACTATTAATCCAAATGGTAGTTTGACCAAGAGCAAAGCTATTAGGAGTGGCCTGCACAGTGTCACCAAATAGTTATGCAATACCCTAAGAGCTTAAATATCTCTAGACAGACCAGTCACAATTGAAAGGTTTAAATATATTTAATAATAAATAATAAATGAACAAGAAAATACTCTGTAAATAATCACAGTTACTTCAGAGATCAGAATCACAGGAAATATTTAAAACAACCTTGCAGGACAGTAGTCTCAAATAAATAAAGAAAACAATTAAACTATACTTCACTGCATTCCTGTCTGAATCTAAAAAAAATGTATGTACCCTAGTTAACTTACTTACAAAACAAGGCAAGGCAAGGCAGATGTGGTGAATGGGTTTTCCAGCTGATGTTCTCTGGTCAAAGACAAAATACAAAATGCACTCTCTCTCTCAAAGAGTTCTTAAATTAATATCAAATATTACTGCTGGGTTAGCTCGCAGGTTGACATCACTTCTTGTCATCTGGCTTTAGTTTCCAAGCTAAACCTCCATTGCTAGAAACTGCCAGGATTTAGCATTTCCCTGTGAAAATACACAGCCCTCAGATGTTGTCAGGTCCTGGAAGACATAAAACAATAAAACACTTACAAGACAATGCAGAAGGCTCCCTACTTTCAATCATCCTGTCTCCTTGCTGCATTGAAACCATCTTTTATGGTGCAGTTATAAAATAATTTAATTTCAATTATTTTCTGAAGTTTTGCAAGTAAACCTACACAGCCAAAATAGTGTATATACCTTTCTGTTCTTTTCCAGCAGGGCACACTGTGGATACATCTTTAAGCTCAGTACTTTACAGACCCTTTCAACACTTTCTTCTGTACCAGCAGTTTGATATACAGGCAACATACAGTAACACAAACATATGAATCATATTGATATTCACAAATGACATATGATTATTTACAAAATTCCAGATAGCAGGGCTGGCAGCATCACCTTTTGTTACATTTCAATATAAATCATATTAATATTCACAAATGACATAATTATTTACAAAATTCCTGATAGTTGGGCTGGCAGTATCTCCATTTATTACATCACCCCCCCCCCAAGACTAATGCTAATTTTTCAAGTGACCCTTGAGAAATATTGCTTGAGAGGGTTAGGTCTATCTGAGTATACAAAACAGCAAAAAAAAAAAAAATGATGACAGCACCAGGAAATGACGTTCAAGATTTAATCCACAAGTTCAAGACAATATTTCAAGTAAAATACAAGCCAAAAGTAAGCACTTTTGTCTCCTGCAATGGAGACTTCTTCAGACTAATGGCTTACACTTAAACAAAACCTTTTTAAATACTAAAATAGCAGTCAATTAAACTTAATTGACAATTAAGCATTAAAAGCTGAATTAGCAGTTTTAAAACAACAGTCAGCCTAATGCTGACAAATACCTCTAACTAAAATCCCTAATGCTTCAGTCCCTTCCTTTTTAAATACATAATAAATTCTTCTCTGTTATTAAGTCCTGGGGGAAAACATGCATTTAATCTAACCTGCCAGCAGTATTCCAACCACCCTAATTCTTCTTCTACATTAATACTTTTAACATTAGGATGCACTGAATCTATTACCAAACACTTAAAATTAATTTTACATCTATTTTCCACATAATGCTTACCCATAGCATTTTTTACATCACCCTTACCAATAGCATAGTGGTGTTCATAGATTCTCCTATACAATTCTCTTTTTGTTTTGCCTACGTAAAAGGAGCTACATTCTACACATATTAATACATAAATAACATTTTAGAGTTACATGTGAATCTACCTGCGACTTCTACTAAAGTTTTCCCAAGTGTAATTTTGTGACTTTTGATGTATAAATATTGACAATAATTACAATTGAAGCACTTTACCATTCCTTTCTTTTCTGCCACAGCCTTATTTTTATTTGCCTGCAACCCTAGGCTTCATCTTAGCAACTTGGTATGTTGCTGGCAAGCTCAATGTAGCCATGTTAAGGACTGTGGTCTGTAACTACAGTGAATTTCATTTTATACATATAATCCTGAAGTTTCTGCAGTGAAAACACTATGGCTAGACATTCCTTTTCTACAGCTGCATAGCATTCATCCCTGGGTTGGTGACTATGACTGAGATAAACCACTGGGTACTCTTCTCCCTCTGAAGAAATCTGGCTGAGTACAACCCCCATGCCATGGTTTGAAGCATCCACCTACACATCAAATTATTTGCTATAATCTGGACTGGCTAACACATGGGGTCCTCCCAAAGCTTCTTTAAGCTTCTGAAAAGCCTGCTCACATGCTGGGGTCCACACTACCATATCTGGCTTGTTTTTCCTTGTCTGGTCTATGAGGGGAGCAGCTATGGTACTATAATTGGGGACAAACTTTCTGTAGTACCCTGCTAACCCTAAGAATGGCCTCACCTGCTTTTTGGTAGCAGGGGCAGGTTATGCCTGAATGACTTCCACTTTGGCAGGTTTTGGCCTGATCTTACCACTCCCCACTCCCTGTCTGAGGTAGGAGACATTTGCCATACCCATCTGACATTTACTGAGCTTAATGGTCAACCCTGCCCTCTGTAGTCTGCCCAGCACCTCCATGACATGCTGAAGGTGGTCTTGCCAGTAATGCCTGTAGATGGCAATATCATCCAGGTAAACAAGGATGAAATCTCCTGCTCCTGCTAGGATACAATCTACCAGCCTCTGTAAAGTTGCTGGGGCATTTTTCATCCCAAAGAACATCTTTGTGAACTCATACAAGCCTAAAGGAGTCACAAAGGTTGATCTCTCTCTAGTTCTGGGAGTTATGTGTACCTGTCAGTAGCCCTTGGTAAGATCAATAGTGGTAAGATACTTAGCCACATCCAGCTGCTCTAGAGCTTCATCGGTCCTAGGCATGGGGTAAGCATCTGACTCTGTGTGACTAGTTAATTTTCTGTAGTCCACACAAAACCTGGTGCTGCCATCCTTCTTTGGTACCAACACCACTAGGGATGACCAGGGACTGCTGGATTCCTGGATTATTGCTAGTTCCAACATTTCCTGTATCTCCTCCCTCAGAGTCTGTTTGACCCTCTCAAGTACTCTATAAGGGGCCTGCTTAATAGGCTTTTGGGGTCCTGTATCCACATGATGCTGCAGCAGGTGAGTGCACCCTGGTTACCCAGTGAACATGTCCCAGACTCCTGTAACACTGCTTGGATTTCTCGAACCTGGTAGGGGATAGCTGCTGGGACAATGTTACCCCTTCCACTGAGGTGTCAGTCCAAGCCTCGCTTTGAAGATCAGTCACCAAATCCCACTAAGAATCCTCCTGCCATCCAATGCAAATACTCAGTACAAAGGCTTCTCTATTAGGGTAAGGTTTCATCAAGTTAACATGGTACAATTTGTGTCCCTGCCTCCTGCCTAGCAGTTCTACCATATAGTTAACATCACTGACCTTTCTTACAACTTTGAAGGGTCCCTCACAAGCTGCCTGCAGCTTGCTGTGTCTGAAATAAATGAGAACCATTACCTACTGCCCTATAGCATACTCTCTAGCTCGAGCATTCCTGTAATTTCTCCTGTTGGGCTTCTGCCAGGTTCTCCTGGGACAAGCCCATTAGTTCCCTGAGCCTTGTTTTGAGGTTTAGGAGACATGCCACAATAAACTCCTTGTGGGATTTACACTCACCGTCCCGCTCATCTTGAATCAAATCTAGAGGTCCCCTCAACCTATGCCCATACAGCAAATTGAAGAGTGAAAAACCTGTAAATTCCTGTGGCAACTCTCTGTAAGCAAACATCAGATGGGGCAACTATATCTCATTCCCTCTTAATCTTGTCTGCAAATGCCCGTAGCATGGTTTTGAGTGTAGAGTTTAACGTCTCAACAGGACCATTAGTCTGGGGATAGTAGGGGGTGGTCTTTAGGTGCTTCATCCCACAGTACTTCCACAGACAATCCAGCAGGTCTGACATGAAATTGTCACCTTTGTCAGTCAGTATTTCTTTCGGGAAACCCACCCTGCTGAAAATCTCTAACAAAGCATTTACCACCTTTTCTGCCTCAATGAAGGACAATGCAACTGCCTCAGGGTATCTGGTAGCATAATCTACAACCACTAGGATATACTTCTTCCCTGTGGAACTTGTGGTACTCAGAGGCCTCACAATATCCATAGATACCCTCTGAAACAGATGCTCAATCACAGGCAAAGGCATCAAAGGAGCTTTCATCGTGTCCCCTGCCTTGCCTACTTTTTGGCATTGCTCACAGGTCCCACAGTACCCTGTTACATCTCTGGAAATCCCAGGCCAATAAAAGTTCTGCATAATAGGTCTCTTGGTATGCTTTATGCCCATATGACCTGCAAAGGGACTATCATGGGCAATGGCTAGAAGTGCCAGATAGTAGGCTCTGGGCACTAAAAACTGCTGTATTCTCTCACCCTCTAGTCCTCCCTCAGTGGTCCACTCTCTATACAGTAATCCTTTGTCCCAGTATACAGATCCCCCCTTACCTTGAAAATCAGGTGCCTCACTAGCTACCTCCCTCAGGCCTTGTAATGTAGGGTCTGAGAGCTGAGCCTTTCTCAGCTCTCTCTTTGTAACTCTTCCCAGCTCCCCTTCCATGGGAAGTTGGGTATTCCCTGACAGCGGTGCTTCACTGTCAGCCTGGGTGCTACTACTGTCATCTACCTATGCAGGCACTCTGTTCAAGGGAACATCAGTACCCAAAAGCAGCTGTGGCTCACCTTCAGTCTCAGTGCTACAGGGTAGCTCCCTGTCTGAAGTGGCCACCACACTAGTCCTGGCATCAAGTCTGTAGTTGGTCTGCATCCCCTCCAGGCTACCAGACCCACATGCTTGCTTCTAAGCCTGACTACATGTCACTGCATGCACATAAGGTACTGCCTTATCAAAATCATTCCCTATCAGGAAATCTAGTGGGATATACTAAAGCACACTTATCTGATGGCTTCCTTTTCCACCCTCCCATTCAATGTGAACCCTAGCCAAAGCAACTTGGAATGGATTTCTCCTAAAGTTCGTTCCAGAGTAGACTGCCCAAGCAAGTAGTGCTCCTCTTTACCCATTACAGGCTTCACAATGGTTAGGTCAGATGCTGTGTATCTCTTAGCTGTGGCCTGTTTCTCATTTACTAAGATTGGATATAAGCTCTTGTGGTAGTTTGGTACCCTTGTTGTCTCCAGACAACTTACTGCTGACATTCTGTCATTCCCACTTACTGGCTCTACCACCTTTTGTTCCCCGACTTGCCTCCATGGACATCTATATGCTACATGGCTCTACTGGTTGCATTTAAAACATTTAACCCTTGGTCCTGGATATGTACCTGAACTAGTGGCTTCCCCTGCTACTGGTGGACTCTTTTGGGGTGGTTTAGGCTGCCCACCATTGCTTCCCTCAGACCCATGAGAAGCACTGGATATCCCTTTCCTGTGCAGTGATACCCTGCTTGCTAGGTATAGGTCTTTCTTTTACACCAACTCATCTGCTGTATTGCATTGCCTATCAGCTAACCAGATTCTCATGTCCTCAGGCAAAGTGCTAAGGGCTTGATCTCTCACCAAAAGTTCTGCCAGCCCTTCAAACATGGTGGCCTGACACCCACTCACCCACCTATGAAAATAAGTGCTTAACTCAGCAATATATTCACACACACTTTCATCTGCCTTGCGTCTATGCTCACAAAACTTTTTCCTATAAGCTTCAGGTGTTAACTTAAAACACTCTAACAGACAATTTTTAACAGTATTATAATTTAATCTAGCAGTATCAAACAATTTAGAAATAGTAGTTACAGCTTTACCATGGAGTAAGGGGGTCATTAACCATACCCAGAGCCCTTCGTCAACATTATACTGTCTATATACCCTTTCAAACGTATGAATGAAATATCAAAATTATCCCCCTCTGTAAATTGTGGAAGAAATTTACTGACCTTTGTTGCTTCTGGGGTTCAGTTACTCCCTTCCCCATTACCTCCATGACCCTGGCAAAGAGTCAGCATCTCCTTCTCATGTTGCTTCTGCCTGTCATTCTCCTCAGATTCCAGATATCGGAGTTTCTCATTTTCTTCAGCCTCCAGACATCTCAGTCTCTCTGCTGCTATATCCAAATGTTAGGCCTCCAGTTCAAGTCTCTTTAATGCCAGATGGATTTTTAAGTCCTCTGTGGAAAGGTTGAACTGTCTATTTTCTGAGAGTTGTACCTCCCTAAGGCCAGTCTGATTGTCCTGGTTGCTGGTCTGTGATGCAGCTGTGACTAAGGCGGCAATCATCTGTGCTTTAGTCAGGTTGGCATACACCAGTCATTTGTCATTGCACATGTCAGCCCACTGGCTCCTTGTCAGCTTGCCATACTCCTCTGCTGACTTCATTCATTGCTCTCCCTGATTAACTAAGCTAGCAAAAAAAATAAAATAAAACTATTCTGATATGATACTCTTAATGTTCATTGTGTGGCTTATTGAGAGTACAAACACCTTCCTTAGTGATCACTGTTTACAGGTTACAGGAATTCAATATCCACATCACTGAATTCTAATATGTGGATATCCCACCACTGCCAACCAATTAATATGTGACACCCCACCACTGGCTCAGTAATCAAGGAGCCTCAATCCCCACCACTGGCAACAGTATGGGACATACAAACTTGGAGGATAAGTATAAATACAGTAAAGTGCAATTTCCCTTAAGAGCACACAGATATCACAATCAGTCCGGGGCTGGTTTCTCCCTCGTTCTTCAGATCCTCCATAACACTCCCCACTGGCACAGCTATACAGCTGAAATCTCAGCTGAGTGGCCAAGCCACGACCTCCAGCACCCTCTCTGTCCAACCAGTGCTTCATGTCCCTGCCCAAGTAGATGACACACACACTCTTTGAGATTTGATTTATACACAAACACACACACACCTGGGAAAGGTTTTCTAGCTATGCCCCCTATTGCCCAAACTATAAGGTAGATATCACTGCCACCAGTCTACTGTTTATCACCTACTTTAAGGCCCTTAACAAACGGTGTCCAATCATACTGTGTAATGTTACTATTAATCCAAATGGTAGTTTGACCAAGAGCAAAGCTATGAGGAGTGGCCTGCACAGTGTCACCCAATAGTTATGCAAGTATGCTAAGAGCTTAAATATCTCTAGACAGACCAATCACAATTGAAAGGTTTAAATATATTTAATAATAAATAATAAAAGAACAAGACAATACTCCGTAAATAATCACAGTTACATCAGAGTTCAAAATCACAGGAAATATTTAAAACAACATTGCAGGACAGTCTCAAATAAATAAAGAAAACATCTACTGTAAGCTATACTTCATTATATTCCTGTCTGAATCTAAGAGAAATTACTGTACCCTAGTTAACTTACTTACAAAACAAAGCAAAGCGGATGTATCGAATGGGTTTTCCAGTTGATGTTTCAGGTCAAAGACAAACTACAAAATGCACTCTCTCTCTCAGAGAGTTCTTAAATTAATATCAAATATTACTGCTGGGTTAGCTTGAAGGATGACATCAGTTCTTGTCTTCTGACTTTAGTTCCCAAACTAAATCCCCATTGCTAGAAACTGCCAGCATTTAGCATCTCCCTGTAAAAATACATAGCGCTCAGATGTTTACAGCTGCTGAAAGACATAAAACAATAAAGCACTTACAAGGCAATGCAGAAGGCTCCCTAGTTTTAGACATCCTATCTCCTTCCTGCATTGAAACCATCTTTTTATGATACAGTTATAAAATAATTTAATTTCAACTATTTTTCTGAAGTTTTTCAAGTTGACCCTCTATGTTTCAGTTTCCACTGTTAAAACATATACACCTAAACAGCCACAATAGCATATATACATTTATGTTCTTTTCCAGTAGGGTACACTGTGGATACATCTTTAAGCACAGTACTTTACAGACCCTTTCAACACAGTCTTCTGTACCAGCAGTTTGATATACAGACAACATACAGTTCTAATGCATTTGTAACACAAGCATATGAATCATGTTGCTATTCATGAATGACATATGATTATTTACAGAATCCCAGATTGCTTGGCTGGCAGTGTTAGATTTCTATATAAATCATATTAATATTCACAAATGGCATATAATTATTTACAGCATTCCAGATACCTGGGCTGGCAGTATTGCCTTTTGTTTCATTTCTATATAAATCATATTAATATTTACAAATGGCATATAATTATTTACAACATTCCAGATAGCTGGGCTGGCAGTATTGCCTTTTGTTAAATTTCTATATAAATCATATTAATATTCACAAATGACATATAATTATTTACAACATTCCAGATAGCAAGGCTGGCAGTATCTCCTTTTGTTACATATGGCACCTGTTACAAGTGCACAGGCAGACTTATTTGAGAAAGCTTTGACTTTTTTGCCAGCCAGGAAGGTCAACATTGCTGAAGTTTTAATATTATTAAAGCTTTTTACTAGGAAGCTTAATTTTAGTTTTTATTTTAAAGATGAACAAGGCATTAATGTACATGTTGACAATGTATTTAAAATACACAGTGTTTTTAACCCCTTTTACACCTAATGGTTTCAATTTTTGAAAAAAAATATGTGAATTTGAAATTAGGGTGGTATTGAAGAACTCGTTCCCTCATGGTTCAAACCCTAATGAATGCATGTAGAGGGAACAGTTTGGTCAGAATGATGAAACCTGAAAAAGGTGGAGGGCTACATCAACAAAATGTTAGTCTTATGAAGAAGTTTAACTAACCCAGATGAACATTTCCTATTGTAAAATAGACTTGTTATTTAAAGATTTACTTCTTAACAACCAAATTACACCTTCAGAACATACTTTTCTTTGGGTCCTGCCCCACAGGATTCCCATTATTTTTGGGGATACCAAAGATTCAATAGCAACTAGAGGACCCCTCCTGCATCCCATACTAGATGCAAAAGCTTCCAAAACATTCCTTAGCTAAATTCATCAATTTTGAACTAAGAGGGTACTTTGTAATAATGTGCATTTATTTAAAGACTCATGGACATTTTTGGCTAGGGTTTCTCAAAACTTATACTCTTAACAACATTATATACGTGAACATAGATGTTCAAGACTTGTTTACCATCATCCTCCATGATGTTGGTTTAGACTGGTTTTATGAAAATCTTTGTTTCAACTCTGAACTTGATCATACTAAAAGTCTTACATTAATAACATTCTAGGAGGCTGTCCTTGAAAACAATTTTATCATCTTTGAAAAACAGCTTACAGACAAACCAGTGAGGTAGTGATTGTGGTGGCTTGCGTCCCTATCTTTGCAACCATGGTATTGGCCCACTGGGAGAAAAATTCTATTCTCACATCTGAATATAGGAACAGCTGGGCTCTCTATGTTCACTATTTGGATGACATTATTTTATTTTGGTCAGATGCCCATGAAAAAGTATGCCAACATCAACTGATTTTTTTAAGGTTTACCATGGAAGAGCAGGCAGAAAGGGTTAATTATTTGAACATATCCATCTCAAAAAGTAGAAACCTCAAGCAGTTTGAGTCCACTATATAGAGGAAGGCCACTTATTCTAAGTAATTGTTGCATGTTAATAGTTGACACCCAATGCATCAAAAGAAGTCCATTGTGTAGGGTCAATGCGTAAGGTTAGCTTGCATGCTGTAGAATGATTTTACATTCAGCACTGAGCATGAAAAGCTGAAAATTATGTTAATAAGTAGACGTTATCATGAACAATTTTTGAGTGAAATTTTCATTAAAGTTAAAAACAAAAGAACTTTAGGGCACTTCAGCCCACTGCTTGGAGGGGTGACTGGAACAGGACCCATGAATAACAATGAAACAAACATGACAACCCAAGGGATATACAACAGAGCACTAGTGTTGCCCTTCAACATAGATTTTTTTCAACATTAAATCCATCATAGAAAAGAACTGGAGCCTTTTTTAATTAGACCAGGAATACACTAGAGTTGTAGGCATGACCCCTACAATTGTATACAAGAAGGGCACTTTTATCTTTAATAGAAAGGACTAATACCTTAAGAGAAAAAGGTATACTGTCAATGTGTGTCACTCTTCCCGGTGTTTTATTTTGGATGATACTAGTTTTATACTTGAGAATTATGGAAAAGTAAAACATAAACAGCAATTTGACTGTGGTAGTAAAGCTGGCATTTATGTGGCAAAATGCCAGTCATGATGGGTTCTATATATGGAAAACAAAAGGACCCTAAGGGCTAGAATATGTCAGCATTATTATGATATAAAAAATGATGAAAGAAATGCCCTATATAAACACATCAAGGGACACAGCTCCCACTTTGTTCTTGACCATGTGAACTTTGGGGAAAGCGGAGGACCTGCTGATGATTTCTTAGAATATAAAGAATTGCAGTGGCAGCTAAAACATAATGCTGCTGTTTTTCCTGGACTAAATGCAACAACTTCAGTCAGCAGTGTTTTAAAATTTAAGGCTGCTTTTGCCTTGTAAAACTGGCTTTTTACATCGCTTTTCTTTAAAGTTTTGTATTGTTGTACTAGAATATTCATGTTTTAACAAGTGTATTTGTATAAATATATTTTTGGCTCATATTTTTATTACTGATATTTAAAGTTTAGTTCTTGAAAAGAGGTTTTTCTTACTTACTGTGTACTGTCTTTTTAAGAATGGTTTTAATGGCGAGCATCTAATCAATGTTATGGACCATGTGACTGCTATTATGACATAAAACCATTTGATTTTAATTGCATTCTAATGAAGTGCAGTCTAGCTTTGGCTGAAAGTGCTAAACTGGTTTAATAAAATAGTGTGGAAACCTCCCTCTTGGATTTCTTCATGTTCCACTCATTGCTTTGACCCCAACCCTGGCAATCTAACTTTTGCATCCATAAATATTAGAAGCATAAGAAATAAAAATAATGAATTACATGTCTTGATTACCCAGCACAAGCGTGATATTCTTGCTATAACTAAATATTGGCTTAATTTCAGCATAAATGACCCCAAAATATACCCCTGGCAATAATGTCATTGCTAATGACCTTATAAAAAGAAAGGGTGGTACTATTGCTTTTATATTTCCCAACAACTACCACATTTTCCTGTGCAACAAACCAATCAAAATTCAGTTCAGCAGATATTCTTATTACTTTCCTGAAAATAAGCAAATATGTACTACTGTCCTTTATAACCCTCCTATCAATGATACAGCTACACTGGAAGATAGGTCCGAATGGAGAGATGAAAAGTCAGCAAGCAAGGGAGAGTAGTAGTGCTGAAACTGAATTCATCCTCAAGTCTTGGTGAGAACCTTCACGAGGTGGACCCTGTTTTTTACACAAAATCTCACCAAGGTGACACTAATATATAGGCTGTATTTATATAGCATATATTATGGAAAGAAGTAGGTAAAATATTTAAAAAGATAGCTGGGTGCGCAATACTCAGGGTACAAAAGTGCCCAATCCTTGTAGGCACATTGGTGCCAGGACTGGAAAAGATGACAGTGTAGAATCCTCAAAATACAGAAACATTCCTACAATGGGGCCAGGCCAAGGGGGAGGATGCCCCCCTGTTGTAGAAGGAAGTAGTAGTTAACAAACATCACAAATACTGATAGGCCAAAGAAGAGCCATAAAAAACAATAAAGTGAACTACTGAGGATTAGAAAGAAGTTATGTATTGTTACTATTATGCAAAAAGCTCAGCATTTCCAGACACAACATGTACAAAACAATTAAGAGAGAAATTAGAGGAAAGAAAAATACTTTCACAAGAAAAACTGTCAGAAGCTTCAAATAAAAGTTTGAATTCATTAATACAACAGATTTGTGAAAAACAATATATAGATCAAGACTCTTTGATCTGTTTGGAAAAAGAAGCATCTGAGGAAGTGCGAAAATATAAACAACAAAACCTAGAGATATTTGAAAAGTATAAAAAAGAAATATGGATAAGGGAAAGAGACATTTGATATGGTGCAATATTTATGCAAAGGGGAAAGCAAAATTAATCAATATAAAGAAGGCAGCCCCAAACATATTCAAAGAGAAATACAGGCAAAGGCAACCAGATACAATAAAAAAATATTGCAAAGAGGGAGTGTAGAAAAGAAGTTCGGTAAAACAGAAGTTAAAAAAATAGAAGTTGAAGTTATGAAGTGCCTGCAAAGTGAAGGATTTGGTATAGAAGGTCTAATACAGGTTACATCACATCATGAGGGAGTGAGTTCCCAAAGTAAGGAGAAGCAGGAAGATCTTGAGACATGTGAAGAAGAATATGGGCATGGGAAAGAAAAAAAGATTTGATATGGTGTAGTGTTTATGCAAAGGAGAAAGCAAAACTAACCAATACAAAAAGAGCAGCACCAAAGATATTTGAAGAGAAATACAGGTAAAGGAATCCAGACATGGAAAACTTTATAATACAAAAAATAAGAAGTCAAAGAGGAAAAGTAGAAAAGGAGATTAGTAATGGAGAAGTTAATAGAAACTGAGGTTATGGAGTACCTGCAAAGTCAAATATTCAGTGCAGAAAATCTAATTCATAAAGCACCACAACAGGATAGACTAATGGATATCCAAATTAAGGGGAAACCAGTGGAATGGGAAGCAATTGGTCAGGTGCCATATGAAGATATTTTGGAGCCTTCCACAGGAAACCAGTATAAATGTTCACTTGAAGCTGGACAGCAAGGGAAGGAACAAGAATCTGTGGACATTCTGATGCAGTCAGTGTTGAGGAGTAAATGGCCAGTGAGTTCCCATATGCCAGAGTAACGGATGGCACAGGATGAAATTGAAGAGAATGTGCCACAGGAAGATGCTATAGAACTTTCTAAAGAATGCCTGTAGGAAATGGAAAACAAAAAATGTGCTCTTAGTTTAGAAGAAAATGAGTTAAGAGAAGAGTTGCTTGATTTAATACTCATAGATAGACATATTAAGATCAATGAAAGACATAGACTGCAGAAGGTCAATAAAACTCAAAAAGTCAGAAGTTGCATAAAAAATGAATACAGTAATTAGGACTGTCCATAGAGTTTCATGCGATAAAACAGAAGTATACAGGATATATTACTGTGCAGCGAAATTAATAATTGATAGAATTCTAACACAAGAACGCAGGGTAGTGAGGGAAAGGAATGGAAGAAATCAAATACCATCATGGAAGTATCAAACAGAGAAAACTATAAAACAATTAAGACAGGAGGTGTCACTGTTAGAGGAATATAGAAACAGATCAACAAAAATGCTAAGAAAGATAGATGTGAAAAAAGCAATGCACAGTATCAGAACAGATCAGAATCTATCATGCACTATCACAAATAATAAATAATCCAATAAAGGCAAGTTAGTTAATTGGTTGCTATTTGCTTTATGCATAAGTACCAAATACCTTTACAATATGCATTTGAATGGTTCACTTACAATGGTATTTTATACAAAGGATTTTTTAAAGTATGTTTTATTTATTTTTTAAGTATTTACTCATGTTTCTGAATGTTTTATTATTTGTATTAATTGGAATACACATACATTTACATGGTTAGTGTGTTTTTAAACGTTTTTGTAGACATTTATTGGTTAATGATTTTGTGATGTAATCGATTTTTTAATTAAATAGAATTAACTTGATACAGCCCACATCTGATGAAGTTGTTCAAAATGAAAACAGAGTATTAATTTCGTTAATGTGCTTTATTTTTTGCAAGTTGTCCGTTGGTGTTAATAAACGACTGTCTGCTAAAAGTCTTCAGTTCGTGGCTTTATGGTTTCGCTGTTTGGGGTATAATTTCTATTATCACAAATAATAAACTAAAAATCGCACCATAGGTCGAAAAACTTAGAAGATACACAGAAAAATATAAAGGAAAAGTACAAAATAAGCAATTTATTGATGACAAAGAAAAGTTTTATAGAGAACTGGGAAACAAGGTAAAAGGAATTGAAAGGCCACCAAAAAAAAGAAGAAATAGATACATTTTGGAGAAGTATCTATCAAGATCCTGTGGAACATAACAAAGATGCTAAATGGATAGAAAAAGTAAAACATACAATAAGTAGTTTAAAGATACAGGATATGAAATGGGATGAAGTAACAGCCAGAGAGATTGAAACAATGTTAAGAAAGCCTCTAATTGGAAAACCTGAGGCCAAGATCCAGTACCTAACTTTTGACTAAAAGTATTAACATCTTTACACAAAGATTTAGCAATGAGTAAGAACTATTTATATGCGTAACCTGAACAGACACCAACCTGCCTAACAACAGGTAAAACAATGTTCCTACTAAAGAGTGAACCTGCAAGCTACCCTAAATATTGTAGACCAATAACTTGCCTTCTGACAACGTATAAACTATACACAGGAATTGAGGCTGACAGAGTTTATAGTCATTTAGAAAAAAAAATCAATTATGGCAGCCCACTGGGTACACATTTTAAGGAATTTCATGATGCTAAGCCAGACTGTTTGATGGCTTGTAAATTAGAAAAAGTTGATTTATTTGTAGGGGAATGTGCTGATATTAAAACCAAGTTATTGCAAAAAGAAACTTTACTTATTTTAAAGTATAGCACTTTAGAACCACTTGGTCTTAAAGAATGTAATTAGAAATATGTAATTTAATATGTATAAATTAATTATTTAATTGTGATATATTAAGTATTTAAATGGATGTGTGTTATATGTTTTTTTACTCTTGGAAGGCTTTTGGCCAAGGTGCTAAGTCATTTAATAAATGGTATTTGTTTTTAGTCTGTAGTCAGTTGTTGTTTGATTATTTTACTTTGGTGGTTTTTATTTTGATTTTTATGGCCATGGATCCAAAGTATAATATACCTCACATTTTCTGAGAAGACAGTTCTGAAGGCACTCAGCATTCAATGGAGCAATATGTATTCCAGATGAATGAACGAGTGTCCAGAACAATGGATGCCTTAGTTATTGTTTGGGAGAAGTATATACTGGAAAGGAATCAGTATTTTGATAATCCCTTCAATTATGTGGGTTCTACAGGTACTGTGATGCTCTCCGCTGAATTACAGGAAATAAATGATAAACTGAAGAACTTGTCGTTTAAGGAAACCAACATTCATTTTAATAATTTATGCCTTAAGAGGTATTTGAAACTTAATATTGCTCCATGAGATTTAAGAGCATTTAAAAGCCCCACTACCCCTTTGACCCACAAAATGAGGAAGATAAAATGTTTAAAATACGATGGGTACTGGCAGCACACCAGTGCTCTATGGAGTGGGTACAGATTCTTACTGAAAGAGATTTATTGAAACAGAAAGGAATTAAAGAAGAGGTGTTAGCCATTAGTACTGAATTGCATCAACAACTAAATGTTTCACGTATGGATGGACTGTTGGCAGAGATTAATAGCAAACTACAAGACTGAGAAAGGACTATTAGATCGAAAATGGAATAAAATTAATAGAGACTTAAAGGATTATAACCTGGGAAGAGCATTTCTATGGAAATGCAAATCCAATGCAGTGACATCATCATGTTTTGGAAGGGGAGGTTATAAAGCTCCTTCCGTTTCTTTTGCAACATCAGATGAAATGGTGGCTACCACAGAAGGAGACAGTGAAACAGATGGATAATCACCATTACCTGCAGCCCAGAATATGACGGGACATAGTAAAGGTTTTCAAAGTGAAGCTTCCTTAAGATATCAACAACAGGGTAAGAAAAGGGGTAGAAGTGATTGGGGATAGAATAGAGATGCCGACAGACAATCATTTGGAAAAAACAATAAAAAGACTAAGTAGTGCTAATAATTGTGAAGAAACTTTTGTTTTAATTGAGTCGATACTTAATTTACTTCTGTAGATATTCTAGAACTGGTTATTTCAGTGCTAAACTTGGGTTTGAAATTCATAACCACGGTTTTACCACAGCTACACATTCTTAAGTGTGAATTGTTTCAGCTTGGCAGAAAGTTACATCTTTTGAAATATTTTGAAATGCAAAATTATAATGTGATATTAGATACTGATGACAGTCTAGATGTTTCTTTTTATTCTTGTGTGTCTGATGAAGAATGTTTTATTAATTAAATAAATAATGCTTATAGCACTTTTGATAAAAGTAAAATTCAGTATGACTCTATGTTTATACCACTATATGTAAATGAAAGTATTCAAAGCTTTACTGCAGTTCTAAATTACTGTGTAGAAAATTTATTTTACATGTTTTTTGAGAAATAAATCAGATATACAATACAATTTAAGTAAAGAACAATGGTCTGCTTTTAAAATGTTATGTGAGGATCGGAGTGTGGTGGTGAAACCAGCAGACAAAGTCAACCAAATTGTGATTATCAATCACGCACAATATGCTGAGATTTGTTATTCACATTTAAAAAATACAGATGTTTATTTGAAATGTGATGTGAATAATTATTATAAGGCAATGGAGAAATGGCTTATTTTGTTCAATAAGGACCTATGTCTGGGATATTTCACTAATCTGATTTGGAAAAAAGTTTAGTACTGTTATTATACATATTGCATTATTTTATTGCCTGCCAAAGACATATAAAGGTATTGATAATATGAGTGGCTGACCTATCGTCTCTGCAGAAAAATATTTTTTGAAGAATATGAGTGTTTTTTTACATGAATTCTTGAAATCTCATGTATTGAAGATTGCCTTGTATATAAGGGACAATCAGGATTTTTTGGATAAGATTAAAGGCATAATTTGGAAGGATACTATGTATTGGTTGAGCTTAGATGTAAAAAGCCTTTATACTAATATTAAACATGATATAGGAATTCAGGCTTTATTTTATTTTTTAGGAGATACACCTATGCCACATCATTTTGTAGAGTTAGTTACTTTATGTCTTAAAAATAAGTATTTTGTATTTAATGGAGAAATTTTTCATCAATTACAGGGTGCAGCCATGGAGGCAGCTTTTGCACCCATGTATGCTAATATTGTGACGGCCAAGTTTGAAATTGATTATATATATAGTCATTCTTTTTTTAAATCATATATGATCAAATATTTTAGATATATTGATGATTTAATTTTCTGTGCGATGATGGCATTAATGAAGCTCAACCTTTTATCCAACATATACAAGTGAATAATTTTGGCCTAGAATTTAATGGGGTACAAGTAGGAGAACAGGTAACCTTCTTAGATATTGATTTATTAGGAAATATATGTAAAGGTATGTGTACCACCATCCATAAAAAACATATTAATGGTAATTTATTTTTATATGGTACTAGCTGCCATCTCCCACATTTAATGTCTATGCTACCATATAATGAGTTTTTATGGATAGAAAAGTTATGCAGCTTAGGTAGTAGTTTTGAAAAAGAAATTCAAAATATGACAGCTTTGTATATTAAAAGAGGATATGACAGGGAGATGGTATTGGATTCTAGGCTAAAAGTTATATATAAATGTTTCGGTATACCTATTTTAAGTAAAAATACTCATAACGTTCTCTGTGAGAAAAGTCCTGTAAAATAATAATGGTAGTGGTAAAGAAAGCATTTTGTAGCAACATAATATCCTGACTGAACAACTGGTTAAGGAAGTGAAGGATCACTGGCCTATGTTGTTTAGAGACAAGGGACTGGTGAATATACTTCAGAAGTACATAAATATATCATATAAAAAGGTAGTAATGTGGCAGACATGGTGATACATAATAATTTTATTCCACCAGATCCTGTTTTATATGATAATATTTCTTTAAATATGGGTACTTTTGCTTGTAACAAATGTTCTATCTACAAACATATTGTAAGATATTTTTCTGCCATTAAAGGTATTAAGTTTTATCCAAATGGAAGTTATACATGTAATACTGAAGGAGTTATATATGCATTAAAATGTGCTTGTAAGTTATTTTATACTGGGGAGACTGGTTGTTTTTTTAAGAAACATCTTCAGGAACATAGTAGAGACATTAAAAATAAAAAAAAATGAGATAGCCAGTTGAGTACACAATTTAAAGAATTTCATAGTGCTAATGTTGATGGGTTGTATAATAGATAAAGGTGATTTATTTATAGGGGATTGTGGTGATATTAAAACCAAGTTATTGCAAAAATAAACTTTATTTATTTTTAAGTATAACACTTTAGAACCACTTGGTCTTAATAAAGAATGTAATTGGAAATATGTAATTTAATAATTTTATGTTAGATAGTTAATTGGGATACATTAAGCATTTAAATGGGTGTGTGTTATATGTTTTTTACTCTTGGAAGGCTTTTGGCCAAGGCACTAAGTCCTTTAATAAATGGCATTCGTTTTTAGTTTGTGCTCTGTTGTTGTTTCAGAATTTAAAATCCTCTTGCCTTAAAATAAAGCTATTAAAGTCACTTCTCATAGAAAATTATTACGGATAATAGCAGATGAAAATTTGATCTACATATACAAAAGTGGATTGAAAAAAAGTCACCGTAAACTTGGGAATGGATGCTTTACTGAGCCAAAATATTTCATACCAACACAATGAAAATACACTTACCACTACTTATCCTCCTCCTCACACTACTTTATGGCACTTCCATCCTTACTAACCTCCAGGTACCATAAAGAGCATAACTTGAACAATAGTATAATAAATTAGCTAAATTTGCAATAAATACCCCTTTTAGAACCCACCACTGTATAGCACTAAAAAGCTTAAATTGTTTAGAATTACCCCATCAATAAACATATATACAGCTTCTTACCACCTATAAACAACTATGTTTCCAACTGGTCATTACAACCCAGTGACCAAAAACCCCTCTCTTTTCAGAAAACTACCAAATATGGTAGGCATGGTCTGTACTCATACCATGTTCCAGAGCCCTGGAACTCTGTGACTGTGTCCATCAGGCCAATACTCTCCCTCTACTCCTTTAAAACCTAATTTTGTAGCCAAAATCTGGTTCTGTTGTTGCTCAACCTCAGGATGAAGTTTATCCCTAAATATGAACAAGTACCTATTCATATATTCTACCTCCTTACTCTTCTTTCTTCACTCACTTTCTTACTTTAATCAATTTCTGTCCCAAACTCTTTTTCTAAATATGCTATAACCCTATTTTTTTCTTACTTCATACTGCAACTCTTGTTTGCATTATACTAACTTATCTTTAATGTCTGTATAAACTAGGTAAACTGTCTCTAAATATTAAATTATTGCCATATAATATATATCTATTCTTAAATAAAGTTTTCATATTGTTATTAATGTGGTATAATTATTTAAACCACATATGTTTTTTATTATTCTTCAAGAATGCAAAATTATTGTTCTTAACATTTTTTTTAAATACTTTGGAACTTTTCCCTTGGGCCTCCACTGAAAATGGGCACCTACCCAGTAAGAAATTCATGGTAATAAAATGTTATTAAATAAATGAACGAATGAATGAAGGAATGACTTAATAAATAAATAAATAATAAACAATGCTGTTCTTTGTAGCACGATAACTGCTTTAAGTTACTTGTACAGCTATATCCAAAAAGAAGTCTTTCCATGTTAGTATTTACAAAATCTGTTCCTTTAAGGATGTGCCAGTGCTTTGTATATGCCAAAGTGATTTTGTATCTGTATTATAAGTAAATAACATACATAAATACTCATTTACACATGTTGGTTTTACATCACCAGTTCTTTTGTACTGAATGTGTCAGAAGCCCTTTTTGTCTTTATATAATATCTATATCCTTTTGTTCTTTTATTAATTTAATAGAGTAACCTCTAAGAAAAAATCTTTCATCAGATCCACTATCTGCTTCTCCATATTAGTTTTATCTGTATTTACCCTAGTCACCCATGTTTGAATGGGCTTAATAGTATTCAAGCTGTTTTGAAGCTGAGGCATATGAAATTAAGGTGACCAATAAGTAAATGTGTTTGAGGTCCTGTGGTTCTTAAAGCTACATAAACCAGATAGAGTCTGTTTTCTGTGTTTTTTTTTAACCTGGAGAAGCATTGTTCTGAAAGCTTCTTAATAAAAGTTTTTCCTGTAGTGATTTAGACCTGTATTTTTTGGAATTTTATTGGAGCTTTACTAACCAGGCACATCTTTATCTGCTGGGGCTTTCCTTTTGTTTGTTTGATCATGTCTATATCAGATGATCGAACGTTTAGTTAAGCGAATAACTAAACGTCGATCACTAATAATCACACACACAAAACATCGAATGGCAGTTTCCACTCAGGGAAACAATGCCGTTGCCCAACGAAAAATAAATAAACACAAATTAAGTGGGGGGCTTCACCCTTTACACCACCCAGTGTGGGGGGCTGTGCCCCAACACCCCCCTAATTAAATATACCAACTCTGAGATCACTCCACATTGAAGAAAGGGCAAACTCCACCCAACGGTCAAATGACTTGTTTCCCTGAGTGGAAACTGCCGTTTGCGGTGTTGTGTGTTCGGTTACTAGTGATCGATGTTTAGTTATTAGATTAACTAAACATTCAATCAACTAATATAGACCCGTTTGATCAACTAAAAAAAATACCAACCAGGTATAAATTGAGCATTTAGGTAAGCAATGGCCATGACAGCATTCTACCATACCAATGAACTCTTTACACCATGTCGGTCATACCTACCAAATATGGAGAACATGCATCTCAGTCTCACAATATTTCAATCATTTCACATCCATCATTCATCTGCATGAGTAGCCAGTGCCATTTATCAATTTGAACTGTGCTGCAAACAATCATGTAAATGATCTGGTGGAGAGAAGCACCATACCAGCATAACACAATTATTTTGCCCTCACATCATCTTTCCCTATGTCACTGTGCCCGACATTGCTTATTCTGTGTTTAGTATTTTCCACTCTTCCCAGGTAGTGATTGTATATAATTCTCTTTAGGCTTTTAGTGATCAATCTCACTTGCTCCAGTCTTACTTTTATCAAGTTAAGGTTCAGCCTATCCTATATATTTTAATTAGGATATACACAGCGCATATTCTAGCCATTCATATCTCTAGGTTTCGATAAGGTGGCAGTGAGCTTCCACTGAAATATATATATTCACCTGTGTTCTTTTAGCACATTAACATAGTTAGTTATTTCCTACTAGAAAATACTTTCTCTACAACTGATTACAGATAACTAAGCTTTTTGAGTGTTTATATTTTCACCTGAATTCAATCCATGGTATCTGGAAAATATGGGAGCAGTACTCATTTATCACGGAGTAATTCTTCCTCATCAAATATTATAACAGCTACCAGTTTATCACCTCTCCAAACCCATCATGAACTAGCAAGTTCCCTCACCCTCACCAGCTGAGTCATACGGGTAGCAATTAAATAAACATAAAAATTACTAACCCTGTTTTGTCACTGCTAACATATAAATGGGAATGTGATAACTCTTGTCCCTCCAGAAGTAACTACCACCATTATCCTGGAATCAAAGGAGATTACTAGGCTATTGACCCAGAGGTCATTTCAAGCCTAGCTGTTTCATCCCAATGTAATACCATAGAAACTCTAGTCAATACCCAGAAGTGTATTTAGTAATGACTTCCCATGACCAGGAGTGTTGTGGGTGCTATCCCCGGTAAGAATTTATGGTGCCCCATCCACTCATCCAAGTTCCTTTTGAACAGTGTCATACAGGTGCTCTGCTTCACGTGACTTGGCAGCCTGTGACAGTCACCAGGAGACAAATCTGTCCCTCCAGCATGTCCTATTCAAGTTGAATGCCATATTTAGGTCCCTGGAATGGGAAGCTGTAGCCCTGTTTTGTTATGGAGGCAGAGCAAATTCATTAGGTTTGGGTCGGAGATTGCTGTATAAGCCAGGCATAAGTCTTCCGTAAGAAATCTATATGATACTGAGAATAGTGACAGGGACTTTAATTGGTAAGTGTAAAGCATGTGCTGGAATCCCTTGATATTCTTAATTAGAAACCTCTGAGGTCTCTGCAATTGCTGAAGGTGCTTTGTACGGTACATGCTGAAAGGGGCATTATACTCAATTATGGGCCTGATTAGTGATGAGTATAGAGGGGTTATAACCTTCTTTGCTCTAGAGCTGATGGCTTTGCTAATCAGCCTAAAAAGCCTACCATACTAGAGTAGACACATGGTCGCCAAAGTTAAGTTTGCAGTCTACTTGTGATATGAGATCTCTTACCATTTCATAGGTACATAGGGTATTGTTGTTAATTTGATAGTGTGAAGGGACATTATTTGTACTGAAGAGAATGATGATGCATTTCTTTGCATTCAGTTAGTGACCATGACTAAGACAACAGTTGTTGGTCTGTGTAAAACCCTCCTGAACTCAAACCCTCCTGAACTCTGACATCATTTGGGGATTTAATAATTGCACCAAGTTTGTAGTCATCTGCAAACCTGGTGAGCCACAGCCCCTTAGTTTTGGCCTGAACTTCTGAGAAGTATATACCAAACAGTAGGGGTCCCAGCACTCTCCCTTGTGGCACTCCGCTGGTGACAGGTCTTCTAGCTGATGTGGAGTCACCTGCTTTGATAGTGTGAGACTGTTTTGTGAGCCAGTTGACAACCCATCTTACAACAAAAGGGTTTACCTTCAGTTTGCTAAGTTTATCGGCAATGCCTGAGTCAGGGATTGTGTCAAAGGCCTTTACCAAGTTGAGGTCTGCTGTGTGCATAGATTAGAGGTGTGCTGTATGCACAGATTAGCCCTCATCAATGGCCCTGGTCACATTTTCAAATAAATCCACCAGGTTTAACAGGCAGGATCTGTCCTTGATGAAGCAGAATTGTGTCAGATCCAGGATTTGGAAGTTACCTATGTCTTTATGTATGAGGTCCATTATGATACATTCCTGGCTTTACAGATGAGGCTGGTCAGACTTATGGGTCTATAATTCCTTGGATCTGTTGCTAAGCCACATTTGCAGAGGGGAATATTTATTCATTTTCCTGGGAAAGTCTGACTTGGAACAAAGCCAATTTTCAGCGGAGGCCCAGGGAGAAATGGTCCAGATGCATGCCTTTGTGACTTGGGAGGAAACTGGAGTACCTGGAGGAAACTCACACAAATGCAGGGAGAACATGCACACTCCACACAGAAGGCACCCCAGCTGAGAATCAAACCGGAGAACCTCTTGCTGTGAGGCGACAATGCAACTGCTGCACCACTGCGCCATCCAAATAACTGTTGTTGTTCTCCATTCTGCAAGAACAATGCCAGTGGTTAGGCTGTGATTGAATAGGTTACTTATTGGTGATGCTAGTTCATGTTTCATTTTGTTTAGAAGACAGCCTAGGATGCCATCTGGTCCCATAGAGGCTGTGTTTTTTGCCTTAGACAAGGCCTTAATAACCTACTCTTCAGATATGTAAGGTGGGGGAAGTTGGGGGCATACATGTAAACCTCTTAAAGCAAGAAGTTTGGACAAGGCCATCAATAATGGGTGGGGGGGGGCAAAGGCCCAAAAATAGGGACACTTTTTGGATATTGCTCTTACAAAACTTAGAAAATTGATAGAATAACAGGTTTTGCATTATCATGCATTTTCTAAAGGGTATGAAGTCTGAAACTCAAATATCTCTCATTATATTCTGACTTCAACCCTCAATAATTTGCCAATGATTTGCTAGAAAACCACAATTTTATGAGAAATTGACCAAAATATGTGGCAAAAATCTGGACATTCTGCAAAAAATTGTATAATTGAAAGGTAGTGGTTGGGGGCAAGGTTTGTGATACATTTATAGGAGACAAGGGAGTGAAATTTCACCAGATCTTTTTGTTAGCAGGTTTGCTAGCTCTGCAGGATCAGTGTGTGTGTGATACCGTTAGTCACTAATTCAGAACATGTTTTGGTCCTACCTTTCAAGCTATATCTGTAGCAGTAAAAGGCCCTATGATTATCCTTGGCTGTGATTGATAAGTTTTTCTCAAAGTTACCCTTAGACGATTTGACATGTTGTCTTATTTGCCTGTTGAAGTTGAGGAGGGTGAATTTCCATTGCTAGGGCCTTGCCTTAGTTTTCTTAGACAGCAACTTTTTGCATTTGTTGTAAAGTTTGCTGATACTGGATGTCCACCAGGGTGGCTTTTTTTTACTTGTGCCTCTGGCTTTTATTCTTTCTGGAACAGCTTAATTTATACACTTATACAAGTGATTGTACAGGGCTTTAGTGTAAGCTTTGGTGTAGTTACCACTTCCAGCTGGGGATGGGGCTTAGAATGTATTTATACCTTCTAGGATGGTATAGTTTGTTTTGGTAAAGTTTTTTAGTCTGACTTCACCCTTTGTGAATTCTGGAGTTAGTGTCAGTTTGAAGGCAACTGATTTGTGGTCAGATTTAAATAATGAGGTTCTGATAGTTGCTGTGGTACATCCATTTATCATGTTAGTGAGGACCAGATCTAGTTTGTTTGTTCCTCTTGTTGGGTTTTGAATGATTTGTTCCTGAGCATTTAAGTTAACAAAGTCAAGGAACTTTTGCACTAGTGAATTAGGGCTAGAGTAGGTTTCCCAGTTGATGACGGGATAATTGAAATCCCCCATGACCAGAGTGTTTGGCAATATTTGGATTGACTCCAGTTAGTCAAGTAGTCCTTGTGCGCATCACAATCCATTGAGGGGAATTGATAAATAGCTATGATTTGAATGGGGTTGTTAGCCACAGTAATCTGAACTTGGAGTAACTCCATCCAGTCTAAGTCGGGAGGTGAATTTATCTCTTATATAGATAGAAACACTACCTCCTTTGGTTCTCACATGTTGGTTTTGCGGTATGAAAGTGTGGAGGACATTGTAGCCTTGCAAGGCTGAGGCACTCTCTGAGGCCTTGAACCAGGTTTCTGTGACTACACAGACACCCACATCCTGCAGTGATAGAAGTGTTTCCAGGGTGTGCAGTTTCTGGTTAAAGCTCCTAGTGTTTAGCAGCACAACCCTTTTTTTTTGTTATGGTTCACAGTTTTCATGTGGGCAATTTTGTTTTTGAGACCTTGCCTAAAAAAGACACTATTGTGGAGACAAGAGCCTTTGCCAGCAGCTGAAAGTCTAGTAGTGCCAGATGAAAAATGTCTCTGGCAAAGCAGCAAGGTTTGTCCACCATGCCATCCCAGGCTGACAAAAACTGGATCCCCTCTGAATGACACCAAAAACTGAGCCAGTTATTGAAATCTGGCATATTTTGTTTATCATGTGGCATCATTCTAAGTGAGGGTAGTATGCTGCTCAAGGCTAGGGACATACCTGCCTGGGACACATACTCTGAGAACTTAACCATGTTTCTCTACATATAGTCCAGTGAGGTATGTCTCAGATTGTTCATGCCAACATGAGCTATGACAGAGCCATAATGGTACTTCTTGCTGAGAGACCTGAGCCCATTCGTGATTTGATGAATCCTGACACTGGACAGGTAGCTGACCATGACTTTCTCCTTATCTAACCTGGTGAGTGGGATGTCTGCTTGTCTCACTATGGAGTCTCAAATGACAAGAAAATTTGTTTTTGGAATTTTAAACCTTAAGGGCTTGGTAGGTGAGACACTGGTGCTGCTATGTGTCTTGAGTGCTGTGGGAACTGTGTTAGTTGTAGCAGTCTTTTGTTTTGGAGGCCTCTGGTGTTTTGGTAAGTTTTTTGAGAGAACCTCCACATATGTTGGTTTATGTTTTGGATGTGTACTATGTGTATGGATAGTGGTACTATGTGCATGAGAAGTGGTGGGTGAGTTGACAACCTCTTCAGTGTTACTGCTTTGAGTGCAAGAGAGCAGGGATTCAAGATTCTTGGTTTAGATACATCTCTCGCACTCTGTACTAGAATGAGTAATTAGTACAGGGTTGTCAGAATACATGAGGCAGTTGCTACACTGCCTTAGGAGACCCAAATCAACAAGGATGTCAGGAGAAACAAGGGTAGTACAATTGTCCATAATGCTAGGTGTGAAGAACTGATACAGGAGGTGTTCTGTAGATGGACATTTTTGATGGGGGGTTTGGCTGGTGGTTTAATAGGTCACAGCTCATTAGCAATACTTATTAGATCAGAGATGTACTAAAGATGAAGACTAGACTAATGTACTACACCTGTATCTAAGGGAAAAATTGTCAAAATTATCAGCCGGCTTTGGCGCAGAATTATGCGGCAGTGCACAGTGCTGCACAATGCACAAATAAACAGAATCTGGCTCAATAGTCCTTCAGGGTAGGATGCCACATGTGTGCATGAAAGCCCTGTAGAATATGTGCATGAAAACATTGTAGAATATGGTTTCCAACATAGCAGATAAGTGGCAGGATTGCCATTTTAACAGAATAACAATATAAGGTGATAGCAAACTTAACACAGCGGTAGCAACAGAAACTGAACACAGCGGTGCGCAACAGAAACTGAACACAGCGTTTCTTTTTGGATTTGTGATAGCAAACTTGCCAAGTATGCTTTGTCTTATTAAAAAGCTGATAACAAATTGAATTCACAACTACATTTTCAGAAATCACTGTCCTGGCACTCTAGCAGAGATTTCTTTGCCAAAGGAATATGAGACTGTTTGAATTTTTTTTTTTTTTTTTTTTACTAAAGGCAGCATTGTGAAAATCTTAGATGGTTTAGTTATTCATTAATAATAATAACCTGAAACAATTCGGCTGGTTAGAGCTTCTGATCAGATTCACTTTAAACAGCTCACCATTGTGCACAAAACCCTTTTCCAACCTATCAATACCCCAATACTTGCTAGTCTCATTACCCAATATAAGAACCTTTCAACTTTACGCTCATCTAATAAACCACTTGTATCAACATGTAAATCTAATAACATGGCAGGAGATTCTCTGTTCTCAAATGCAGTTGGAAAGTATTGGAACCAACTCCCCCTTAAACTTACATCACTGTCTTCATTTACACTTTTTAAACACAATCTGAAACTCTATCTTAAAGCCCACTGGTTATGTCCCTGTGCAAATCCAGACATCTCATACTATATCCCAAATACCCTCTCTTAAGACCTAATTCCTGGTCTATCTGTGCCTTTTTAGATCAAGGCCTATCCTTGGCAAAAACATATCTTATCCTAATAGGTATTTTAAATTATCTCTAGTTAAATTCTTCTGCATATAATTCTAAAGCATCCTACCTAAGGCAGGCAACAAGTATTGTTTAAACTGTGAGCATTGCTGAACTGTTGAAACTTGAAGTCTGCATTTGTTTAACAATTACTTTCTAGTTACTAATGAAGTCTTGTACGTAAAGTCTAAAATATCGTATCTAATGCTTGTAACATGTTTTTTGTATAAACTGTGAAGATTCCTGAACTGTTTAAAATTTGTACTATTTAACTGTATAACAACTAGTACCTGTATGTTAGTAGTCTAGTAATCTCCTGGAGCTTATCTCCCTGGGACTCTACTGAAAATGGACATAAATCAAGTTAGACTATCCCGATCAACAAATGCAAAATAAATAAAATATTACCCTGGAATAATGTCAAACTTTTTAATATAAACTTTAAGAATTCACCCACAAATGAGCCAAAAAGAAATCTCTATAATATTTTGAACATGAAATTGCCCTTACGTTTTCTTTAATAACCCACAGCTAACAAGAATATATTATTGTTATTATATATATATTTTAATTAGTATTATTATTAGTATTATTGGTAGATGGGCTGATCTACTGACTATTTTAGTCACAGCCTAACATCTAGCAGCAACAAGGCATAAGCAATTAACAATAAAACAATAATTGTAGAAATGCATTCACTGAAGCACCGGAGAAGCAACATGGTGTAACATAATACACTCAGATTTTCTACAAGTTGACATAATAAATAATTTTAAATGAATAGTGTAACGGCAACAGTACAGAAGGATGACAATCTATTTATCTGACCTCTATCTATCCAAAGTATATATAAAGATATATATATATATATATATATATATATATATATATATATATATATATCTACACATACATACACAATATTTACATAGACATGTATTTATAGACTTTGAGCTTTTGCTTAGGCATAAAATGATAAAAGATTTAAGTTCAATAATTAGATGTATTCTGGACATTTAGCCACTGGCCTTGAAATAGTTGCAAAAAGGTCCCAGTTTAAATGCCCCTTTAGGTTAGATTTGAATTCCAACAAGGTTTATAAAGTTCTTGTTTCATAGGGGAGTCTATTCCAGGTGTATGGTCCAGGTTTAGAAAATGCTTATTGACCTATACTGGTTTGTACTGGGAGCAGGTAAGGGTGCAATCTTCCTCCTTGGAATCTCAGGGTAGGTTTTGTTTGTTAAATATATGCCTTCTTCTTAGTAAAGGACAGTAGCTTAATTTTATAATGTTAAACAGTGAAGTGCTAAGTAGGAAAGTTGCTCTGGTAATATGAAGCCAAATGAGCCCCCTAAGGAGATTGTAGTGGTGAGCACATGAATTGACTAATAATGCAAATCTACAGATCTTAAGTCCTGCTATTTGTAATTTATCTGTATTGTATGAGGATTGTAAGAGTATCATTGACAGGCAGTATTTTAGCTTTAGAAGAATACTTTGAACTATTGCTGTTCTACAAGTGGTGAAAGAATACATGTGGTTTTATAGAAAAGTATAAGCTGCTTAAACTTGCATGGCATTTGAAGTTAACAGTAGGATTCAGTGTGAGACCTGGGTATTAGTATTTAAGTATGTATGGATTACTGTGAACTAGATTATCTTTTGTTTGTATAGGTAGTAGGTGCTACAGCATCAGAGAGTTTGCAAAAAACATAACATTTGTTAATTAGATGTTTGGTATTAGTAGTTCATGTTGAAATTTCACTAAAGCTTTTTCTAAGTTTATATTGTAGCTTACTGGGGAGCTTGTGTTTTCCATGGGTAGAATATCATAAGAATAATTATAACACTAATTTGTTAACAAGGGAGGCCCATAATCCCTTTTGAGGGGTGACACAGGAGGAATATCTGGTCAAGGTTGCGAATCAAACCCTACACTACAGGAACTATATAGCTCACAGTTTTAACTCTGTGCACTAACTGCCAGACATGGAAGATCATGGAGGAGATCACTAATGAATAGTAAAAACGAAGTGACCCTATGATGGTTCTATATCACATCATTGAGTCTCACTTCAGCAAATGGCTCTTCACTGAACAACTAATTATCGAAGCCACTAATCAGTGAATGAACTTTTCAGCAAAATGATTCCTAGGACAAACTGATGGTTGGTCACCATCTGGAATTTGCCTTTTTTCCACTCTCTTGGAGTTTATATTTAGTTGGGGCAGTGGGGAGTCGGTGGTCGTAGCCCTTCACTTGTTTTGATATTATGTTTTATGGTTTTGTTCATGGTCACTAGTGTGGATTACCATCAGTTTGCCCTAGAAAACGTTTTGCTGAAAAGCTCATTCATTGATTAGTGGCTTCGATGATTAGTTGTGTGGCAAAGTGAGATACTGCCAGCACAGCTATCTGGAATTTTGTAAATAATTATATGCCATTTGTAAATATCAACATGATTTATCCAAGATGCTTGTGTTACAACTGTATTAGAAGAGTATGTCATGTATTTGTCAAAGTAGGTTTGTACAGACGTGTGTGTTGAAAAGATATTTTATAAAGTGCTTGAAATGTAACCACAGTGTGTTTTACAGGAACAGAACAGAAATGTGTGTGCCCTATTTAACTGTTTAAATGTATATCTTAACAATGGAAACTGGAATACAGGGAGTTAGCTTCAGAACAATAACTGAGATTAAATTACTTTATGGCTAGGCCATAAAAAGATGGTATCTTTCAGTTTCAGTGCCAGGTGAGACATATTGTCTGTACTAGGGAGCTTTCTGTATTATCTTTAAGGTGAAATAATTACTAATCTTGAAATGTGAAGGGATGCAATAGTTTTATGACTTCCAGCATCTGCCAAAGATCTGAGGTGTATGTATTTTCACAGGTAGATGTCAAATACTGCTAGCTTCTAGCAGTGGGGGGTTCACCTGGAATAGAGTCAGATGACAAGAATTATGTCATTCTGCATGCTATCCCTGCAGTAATATTTGAAATATTAATTTGAGAAGTCTCTTAAAGAGACACAGCATTCAGTATTCAGTCTTGAACCTGACAAAAACCATTTACCACACATCTGCCTTGCTCTGTAAGTTTCTAGGGTATAGTAACTCTCTTAGATACAGTCAGGAATATAGCAAAGCTTAGTTTAGATATTTTTCTTTATTTATTTAAGACTGTCCTGCAATGTTATTTTAAATATTACCTGTGATTTTGAACTCTGATGTCACTGTGAATATATACTGAGTATTTTCTCATTTTATTATTTATTATTAAATATATATAACTTTTCAATGTGGCTGACCTGTGAAGAGATATTTACCTTTTGAGAGTACTTGCATATTTATTTGGTGATGCTGTGGGCAACTCGTAATAGCCTTGCTTTTGGTCAAACTACCATTTGAATTAATAGTAACATTACACAGTAAGATTTGATAATCTTTGTTAAGGGCCCGATAAGGAATTGGCTGGTGGCAGTGATAACTACCTTATAGTCTGGGCAAAAGGGGACATTGCTATTAAACCTGTACCAGTCTTACCCAGGGTGCACGTGTGTGTGTGTGTGTGTGTGTGTGTGTGTGTGTGTGTGTGTGTGTGCGTAAATCAAACCTCAAAGAGTGTGTGTGTCAGCTACTTGGGCAGGGACACGAAGGATTGGTTGGACAGAGAGGGTGCTGGAGGTCTTGGTCTGGCCAGTCAGCTGGGATCTCCACTCTATAGCTGTTCCGGTGGGGAGTCTTACTGTGGATCTGGAGAAACAGGGAGAAACCATCCCCAGACTGACTGAGGACTTGATGCAGAGAGCTGCATCGGTAAATACTGTGTGTGTACCTGTCATCCTACCAGTGCACATCCTCCACTGGTGCCAGTGGTGAAGACTGAGGTTCCTTGATTACTAGTCCAGTGGTGGGTCATCACAGGTTACTCAATGAAGAGCCGTTCACTAAAGTGAGATTCACTGATGTGTTATTGACCCTCCTAGGACTTTCCCTTGGGGAATTCTTGTGGTAAAGGTACCTTTATCTGAAAATTGGTAGTTATCATAGACCTGGAAGGTTCAACTAGCAAATTGGTTTTAAAACAAGTTATTTTGTTATCCACAAAGTAGAGTTTATATAGTTTATGTAACAACAGATGGAGGTTAACTATTTCAAAACTTCTAGTCCTGTCCACAAAAAAATTAAGCAGTAATATTACTTTTATATACATTATTATAGATTATATCTGCTGCTGTAACTCGAGCTGCTGTGGTGCTGAAAGAATTGTGGAAACCATGCTGACAATCAAATAAAAGTCCAAAACGTGTTTTATAATTTATTTATACAGATGTTTTTCAAACATTTAGGAGTTAAGGCATATCTGCATTATATTGTCCTACCGCTGAAACCCCTAAACCCAGTGACATTGTCTCCTTTAGCTTCCACAAAGTTCCGACTTCACTCATTAGAACCCTAATTAAAAAACTCAAACCAACTACTCTTTCAGCTGACCTCCTCCCTGCAGACTACTTGCAAAAAGCTGCTGATGTTATAGCATACCCTGTCACTATTTTGATAAACAGAACCATAACTGAAGCCTCTATCCCCTCTGTCTACAAAATATCACATGTCATACCACAAAGGAGGCAGCTCTATTGAGCTGTCAAACTATAGACCAATAGCTATCCTTTCCCCTCTGGCTAAAATTGCAGAAAAGTGTGTCCATAAACAACTCTTACACTACCTTATTCAAAATAATCTTCTGGCCAACTCCCAGCATGGATTTAGACTATAGCACAGTACCACCTCAGCCCTCCTCTCCTTTTCTAATGTCATAAATTCCAGCCGTAACAACAACAAACTATCTTCTGCCCTGTTTCTAAATCTTTCCAAGGCCTTTGATATGGTTAACCACCAGCTTTCCTTGCTTACCCTAAATAAAATGTCCCTAAACAACCGTGCCATACACTGGTTTCAATCTTATCTTAGTGGAAGACAGCAGGCTGTCCTTTGGCAGGACAAACTCTCCACCCTTCTCCCCATAACCCTTGGTGTCCCTCAAGGCTCCATATTAGGTCCTCTTCTTTTCTCCCGCTTTATCAATGACCTCCACATTGTAATCCCAGACGCAACATGTATACAATATCCCAATGATTCCACCCTGATTTGCTCAGCCACTACCCCTACAGATCTCCTTAGTCTAACCCAGAAAACCTTTAATACAGTGGAAAACTGTATCTCTAATCAACAGCTGATATTAAACCCTAATAAAAAAAAGCTATTGCTCTTCTCCCCTACTTGCAAATACTCGTTTACTATAACATCTAACAATGGGACCATGATCTCACCAGATTTGTATACAAAACTCCTGAGTGTTATAAAAGACAACAACCTCAAATATGATATGCACGTAAACCAACTATTAAAACTGTTAATAAAAAACTTGGCTCCCTATACAAAAACAAACCTTTTCTCACCCCTCTAGCTAGGACTGCCATTGCCTGTACCCATCTGCTTTCAACTCTACTCTATGCCTCGTCAATACTCACTAACTTGAACAAAATTGATCTCAGCAAACTCTCTAGCTGCTACAATCAAATTGCCAGGTTTGCCACAGGAACTCCCTACAGGTCAAACCATTGTCAAAATGTAAACTTCTTAGGATGGCTAGAACTCCCAGACTAATTCAATATAATCAACTTACTGTAGCATTCAAGGTTATTAACTATCCAGAAAAAAACACCCTCCCATAAAAGCATTATCCATCCCTACAAAAACGCTAGGTCACTTTGTTTCACTACAAAACTTTTGGTTCAATCTGTTAAAGCTAACAACCTATCTGGAGAATCTTTGTTTGAAAATTCAGTAGGCAAAACCTGGAATTTGCTCCCATCTGACCTTACTCTGAACCACTCCCTTAACCAGTTCAAAAAAAATCTAACCCAGTATTTTAAAACTCACTGGTTATGTCCTTGCTCTAACCCTGACTAAAGTCTCATCTACTTCCCTATCCCTGCAATTTTTTATTCACAACGACTAACCACTTACACTAAAAGGTTTGAAAAAATAAACTGTAACATCTTTGCAGATACTCTGTGTATAAGCTGCACCTATATGTTTGATAAGAGAAACTGTAACATATCTGTATATATTTCTGTATATAAACCGTATGCTTCATAGGCTTGAAATGTGAGACTGTAACTTGTATGTTAATACAATATGTTTGTGCATATACTGTAATTTGCTTGTCTTTATCTGCTTGTAAGTTTGGAGCTTTTCTCCCCGGGCCTCCACTGAAAATGGACATGTATCCAGTCTGACTATCCCAGTCAACAAATGTAAAATAAATAAAAAAACATTGTTGTGTTGACTAAGGGTCTGTCCAGGCTGAGAGATGATAAATATTTCTTTTATAATGGCTATTGAAAGTCTTTGGTTATGACAAAATACCCATTGTATGGTTATCCATTTCATCCTTTGCCTTTTGTTGATATTTGACAATAACTTCTTGCTGTTTGTTCACTTTTCTACTTTTGGAAAACCAAAATTAGACAGCACATTCTCCAGACAGTGCATCAATATTTTGGCAAAGATTGTTTAGATTAAGGAATAAACCAGATTACAGTTTCCTGGATTGAGATGCTCTATATTATTTGTGACAACCATTTTAATAAATATACTGTTTTGAGGGGCTGTGAAGGCATTTCAGATGCTGTTGCTCTGGTTAGCTAAGTATTCAACAGAATAGATATAAATGTTTATATACCTGAAAAAAATGTACATAACTGCTTTTGCATCTCCACTGGTGATACAGTTGTCTCCAATTGCTCCATTTGGGAACAGTTTTTTGAGATATGGAGAATGTTCACTCATCAGGTGATAAGTTAGGCTTTTGTTTTGAAAGATGTTTCCATAGCAGTCCCTTCAGGTTCTGAAGATGGATTCACTGTCCCCAGAGCCACTTCTTTTTTACACGAAAAATATGCTTCTTATCTCACTGTTCCTTTCAGCCTACAACCAGATCCCTCCTTTACATGGAAAATTTGCTTCTTATCTCATTCTTACCTGCATCCTATGAACCATATCCCTTGTTCTTTCATTCATTTCTACTCAGTGCATTGAAGAAATCTCATGTAACTCAATCTCACTCTGGGGAATAGTCAGCCTGTACATTGTAATAATTAAAGATAGTGGCTGGGATTCAATAAAGGTGATTCTCCATGTCAGAATAGTCTAGCAGCTCTTGCACAGAATATAGCTGCCGAGTGATCCAGTAAACAAGGCTCGGAACATGCACAAGCCTCCCAGCACTATTCTGACATGAACACTACTGAATAATGCTAGTTACCTCATTTGCTGCTGAAAACCATGCAAATGAGGTGAATTAGCAATTCAGTAAGCAGGCAGGCATCCGTGTTAGAGCAGTGTCTGCTGCAGAAATGTATTCGGTTACTAACTGTGTACATTTCTGCAAAAATCAAAACAGGGGCATGACAGCTCAAAGTAAAGCATGTATTATGACTATTAGGCATGCCAATGGCCAAAAATATGGCCATTGGCATGGAAAACTGTTTCAAAATTATAAAACTCAAAGTTTTTTTTTTTTGGCCAATTTTGGCCGTTTAAGCAAAGCACAGACAAGTGCAAATGAGATTGTGCAGAAAATTAAAAAAAAAAAAAAGTCAATTTAATGTGAAAGATGAATATTGCCATTATAGTGGGTAGCATGCAGAACCAAAACAATAACAGGTAACAGTGGTAGCCAAGGACATAGGCTTCGGAATAGTGTGGTAGCAAAGAACTAAGGCAGTGGGGTATGCAAATGAGCTAAATTTATTGAATAGCAAAATGAGAGACTGTTGTCTGGATGCACCTAACCGTGTAGGAGCTATAATGCAGTGGTGTAAGCAGAAGAAGCAGCAGACATGAAAAGGGGGTGTGTCATGCTTGGTGTAAGCACACTGGAGCTCTGCGGCCCCTATTTGAACTCAACTAAGCATAGCTAAGCAAGGGAATGTGTCTGAGGCTGCTTAGCTATGCTTAGTTATGTCAAGAAATGAGGAGCATGTTCACATCCAGGGGAGGGTCTTTTCTGCTCAGCAATGTTTACACTTGCTAAAACAGTTTGTGTGGTATGCTGCAGGGCTTAAACAAAGAGAAAAAAGCAGGAAATAACAGAAGTGTTTATATCCGAGCAGCGGGTTTGCGTGGCATGCTGCGGGGCTTAGAAGGGGCAGAAATGGGAAGAAAAAATGGGAAATAGCAGAATAAATGCACTCAAATACAAATAACATAGCTGGCAGGTGGAATGTATCATAGTCAGCCAATCACACAGGCAACATTTACAGCACAACAGTATAAAGTATGCAAACACCTTTCAGTCTGGTTTTCCCACAAACCCTGCACCATTAATTTACACAGTTGGGAATTTTAACTGACAAAATGTTAGGGGCTGCTGTCGCTTTGATACATCAGTAGGTGCTAGAGACCGAGGGTGGTGAGGAGGATAATGTTGACAACCATCCCAAACTGAGGAGAAGGACAAGAGTGCTCAGACACAAGGTAATCTACCAGGGGCTACATGATCTGGAGATACTAGAACATTACAGGGTGGACAGGGACTTAATTCAGCAACTCAGTGAGCTGTGCCAGCCTCACCTCAGACTCAGAGCCAACAGAGTGGAACCCATCCCAGTTGAAACCAAGATATGTGTAGCCTTACATATACTAGCTACAGCTACATTTCAAAGACCTACTGAGGACATCATGGGGGTATCACAGGTATATGCATCCTGGGTACTCCACCAGTTCATGGATGTCATGTGAACAGATGCTGGTGAGCACATATATTTCCCCAGCACCTGTGAGAAGAGGACTAGCAATGTGCGTCTCTTCCACCATGTAGCAGACTACCCAGAGGTACTGGGTGCCATAGACTGCATGCACATCCACAGCAAGGCATCACCTGGTGAAGAGGGTAGAGTCCATGTCAACCGCAAGGGCTATCACTCCATCGACTGCCAGGTTGTGTGCAATGCCAAGAGAATTATCATGAATGTGTGTGCTGGCAGCCCTGGTAGTTATCACGACTCCCACATCTGGCATGCCTCACAGCTGTACCAGGCATTTGCCAGGGGCAACATCCTGTATGGCCATCTGGTGGGGGATGCTGGCTATGCACTGGAGTCTCAGATGATGACACCCATCAGAAATGTACATACACACACACACACACACACACACACACACACACACACACACACACACACACACACACACACACACGCACACATCCACACACACACTGAAGAATGCCATAATGAGGCACACTCACAAACCAGGAACATTATAGAGCATGTGTTTTGGATGCACAAGTCACGGTTCCGCTGCCTTGACATATCTGGTGGAGCTCTGCAGTACACTCCAGCCACATGTACACACATGTTCATAGTATGTGCCATGCTACACAATATGATCCTGCAGAAACAACTGTGGCAGGAACATTTCAGGGAAGGGCCACATAGCCTCTACCATTGCCAAGGCCCACAGGCACAGGGGGACTTAGAGAAGGAACCCCCTGAGCCTGCTCCTGTAGGCAGATGGAGGCATGCCCAGTATGCCCAGCCTTGGCAAAGAGGCAACACATAGCACACGCACTGACAGTGTAGGGACCCAGGGACTGACACCTCTCTCTGAATTGCGCACACAGTTAAATGGATGCCACACACATCACACTACCTGTATCTTACCATGTATAGGCTATGTACTGCATGCATCTGACAGAGCCAGCCCTCAAGCATCATCCTCACAACTGATGCAGGCACTAGGTAAGTCAGTCTTAACAATAAATTAATGGAGTAACACATTGTGGTAGCATAGCTATGGTATCATTATCGCGGCAAGCATGCAAGGGCATGGGGTGGCCTACTGGGTTAGCAGCAGACAACTGATAGCTGTGTTGGACAACAGGAAATGTCTGCCCAACACTGGCTTCCCCAGAGAATGCAGTAGTCCCCTAGGTGACAAATCTCACTGCAGTATATGTGGGGGCTAACTAACTGGGGAGTCATAGGTCACATGCATGGATGTCAATGTGGGGGTCCCATACTCACCCCTGAGCCTCACCCAGCAAGTCATCCATAAAAAAAAAAAAACATAAAGAAATGCCTGGCAAAGGCCCACAAATGGGGACAATGATGAAATATTCCTATAAGACTTACGCAGTGATATCACAGCAGGTCTTGCAGTTGCAGTAAGGCTCTGAAGGTTAAGAAGTCTCAAACCCAAATGTCTATCATTACAATCTAACCTGCGGTCTTTCGTGATATGCCTGTAGTCTCCAAGACAGGCACAATACTATGTTAAATGGAACCAAAATGCAAAGGGAACATCAGCACAGTCTGTGCAAATGTGGACAGTTGACAGGTGTGCCTCCCAACACACACACCCATGTTCCCATAGAAATGCATTAACAGTAATGTTTGTAGGGTATTAGCAGCAGAGCACACATTCCCAAGGCTGTCCCAATCAACTTGATAACTTATTGCTTGACCACAATATGCAGGGGTCAATGAGTTATATATATGTGCGGTCAATACTGTCAGTATGTGGCCTGCACGTACTCCTGGCAGTCTTGTCTTTGTGGCCTAGGTACAGTACTGTGGTTGACAGGGTACGTATTCCAAGAATTGCAGTGCAAACTATTTTGCATGTCAAATACAGCTATGGTAGGAGTTGTACACACTGTCCAGATGTCAATATCTGTTACTGCATGAAAGTTGGACAGGTTAGGGACAGGGGGGGGCACACATATGGATAGTACACAGCTCAGAGTAACCTACACAGTGTCTGGCATACCCCTCAACTGTACAGACTTTTTGCAAAATGTCCAGAGGTTTGCATCATATTTATGGTCTCTTTATCATGATTTTTTTTTTTTGGCAAATCATTGGCAAATCACAAAAGACTAAAGTCAGAAAAAAATGACAGATTGTAGTTTCAGGCTTCATACCCGTTAACAAATTGCATGCTAAGGCAAAATCTGTTATTGTATCACATTTCTAGGTTTCTAAGGCCAATAGTTAACAATGGTCCCTATATGTAGGCCTTTGTCCCCAAATTGCTTATGGCTTTGTCTGGATGTCTGGCTCTAAAAAGTCGGGAGGTATGGTGCCTAGTACTATAGCAGGTACCTGAAGGTCAGTGTACTGCCAGGTTATAAAAGGCTACCAACTAACTGTGTCAGTACTGACAACATGTCACTGGCCAACATCCATACAACTGGAATGACAGGTTGTCACAGAAGGAGCACAAGTGCCTTGTGTATCTCTTCTGCTTGTCCTAACATTGCATTTGCTTGCAAACCATTTATAATGCAAAAAAGGGTCATGTCAAAACATCATTGCCAGACAGTGGTGAAGCAGATGTCATACCCATAAGAGAAAGCAAGCAAATACCAAACTGGTCTCCCACCTGTCTATGTTTGACAGATCAGTAATAACACCCTGTCCCCATGTGTGGGCCTTTGTCTGACTGTCATATATGGGCCTGGGCAGATGTCAGTATTTGATGGTTTGACAGCTAGGCCAACATGTAGCCTCATAATAACATATAGCAACACAAACCATCTCAGGACCACAGCAAATATAGTGGTGCAATGATGGACAACCTGCTAAATAGGTATACTCAGAGGTGTGACGTCCATAACCTTGTGTGTGATGTTATGGCATTTACCCCTCTCACAACAGACTTACAAATACATAACAGCAGCCACTGTGGGTAAAGCCTGTGATTGAACTACAGAAGGACAAAGGGACACACATAAGGGGAAGGGGAACCACTGGCAAGGCAAATGGAGAATGTGCACACCAGAACAAATTGTGCAGTGACATAGGTGCCATGCAGTGTATGGAGTCAGTAAGCATCACCTGCAAAGACACAACACACACCCATGTAAGTGGAGGTCTGCAACAAAACAAAAACCCAAACAAAGGACACCTCAGAGGCAAAAACACATGAGAACTCCACAAACCTACACATCACAGACCATGCAGACTACACACACCAGGGTCTTGCAAACATGAAGGCCTTACCATACTCCCAACATATTACTCATAGAAGACTCCACAGGGAGACACACAAATATGCCTCTCACCAGGCAGAATAAGGAGAAAGTCATGATCACTTGTTTGTCAGGTGCCATAATCTGCCATACCACACATGGACTCAAGTCACCCCACAACAGGTACAGGTATCATTCCGGCCTGGTCCATGGCAGCGTGAACGATGCAAGATGTACCTTCCTGGACTATAGGAACACAGACATGATTCAGCTTGCTGAATATGTGTCCCATGCAGTTATATCCCTAGCCTTAAGCAGCAGTCTTCTGTCACCCGGAATGATGGCTCAATACAAACAGAAAATGATTGTCAGTAACACTTGGCTCCCTCACTGGTGTCATCTCAGGGGGATCCACTGCCTGGCAGCCTAGGAACATATGATCGACAGACCTCACTGCCTTGCTAGAGATGCCCTGCATTTGTCTCACTTGGCCTTCAGGCCTCTGGCAAAGGTCCTTGCCTCCCCCATAGTGCCTTTGTAGGGAAAGTCATGGGGTCCACATGACCAACATAGAACACTCAACAAAATAAAAATTAAAGGCCATGCCGCTAAACTCTAGGAGTCTAAACAGGAAAATGCACTCATTGCAAGCAATCTTAACCCTGGAAGATGATGACATTTGTGCACTCACAGAAACCTGGCCCACAGCCATGGAGAGAAACCCATCCTTACCTGATCACTCATTCTGTCCCACAGCCAGACCACAAAATGTGGGCAGCAAAGCCAAAGGAGGTGGAGTATAAATATATATTAGACAGGCACACATTTCCAGGCTGGTTAAACAGTCTAACACACATGGGACACTGCAAGTGCAGTCAACTGTTGGCAAGACCTCTGTGCAAATCATACATAGCTACAAGCCAATATATCTGATTCAGGACACCCAACCCACATATCTTACCCTCTAGAAATCTATCAAGATTCCAACCATCACCCTGATCCTGGCTGACACATATTACCCAAACATTGATTGGGAATCCAACCATGCCAGAACAGAAATGCACAGAGATGTCCCCATCTTATCAATGCTACATCTGTAGGACAGCCACTTGATACCTCCACAAGACGTGATACCTATGTCGGACTTGGCAGTAACCAACACAGATCAACCACTGCAGCATGCCTAAAGTATCATCCTCCCTGTCAAGATCCGACAGAAAAATGGTCACATGTCATATCACCATCTCTCCTGACCCACCTCTAGCCTTGGTAAAAGGAAAATGTCCCACAAGCTGATCACAACCACAAGAGGGATGGTATAAACAGCTGAACAGCTACCAAGCCCAGTAGAGCAACAGGCACCAACTTCCAAATGTACACAAAACTAGCATGCCAACATATAGATAGAGATGCACGGAATCAGGAATACCTTACAGGACAACATCACCATCTGCAAGGGAGAGTAAACCTCTCCACAAACATCTGCAATAAAGTAACTATATACCAAAAGGATAACATTGCTGTCCAGGACCAAGAAAAAACAGGTGCACAATTGGAAGTAATCACCCCTTAGCCTGAACAAACAAATAACAGCACCAGTGAAATCCACTAAAGGCAACTCTGTGTCCAAATTGTTCACATCTAAGACAGACAATTGTAAGGCCTTCCTCACATATGTCGGCATTCCCAAAGGAAGATCCCAAATCTGTGCAGAACAGGTGATCAAAGACACCACATATACAAATGCCACTCCACTGGCTGACAGATTCAGTGGAAATAGCTCCCCTCTGCCCCCTATCAGGAAAGCAGGACATCCCCAGTACCTGAACACCCAGCCCTTATAACTAGGGAGCAAGGCATCACTGCCCTCCCAAAGTCAAGAGGACAGCCTCCATGGGACCTGAATACATCCCAGGCTGCAAACCACATGAACCCAGGCATGAACTGGCAGCATCATTACACACCCTACACACCCAAAGCCTGAGTAATGTCTTTGTCACAGCTGAGTGGCCCTTGACACCTAGGTGCAGTGCTTACTGATCCAGGAAATGAAAGATCCACCAACCTAACTAGCCTGATCTGCAAGACCATGCAATGGATTATCCTGTCTCACATTAACAGGGACATTGGCAAAATTCAAATTCATTACCCTACACAGTCTGCCATCCTTAGGGGAGTTATGTCAGTGAAATCTGGAAGACTTCTCTGTGGCAGCCAATAAAGGCATGGATGAGGTAATGATGGTGCACTCCAGCCACCTTGACCTGGCCAAAGCCTTACATACTATTCCCTACTTGGCCATAGTACATGAACTCTGTCAACTAGGCAGCAATCCATATGTTACTGGATGGTTATCAAACTGGTTCATTGATAGAACCCACATAATCATAATGGGGTAGCCAACTCAAACAGTACACCCATAATGAGTGGCATACTCCAGAGATCGGTCTGGGGGCCTCTGATATACAGGATATACTTCCCTGAGGTGCACGCCTAAAACACTTGCCCATGGCTGACCAAGTTGGCAGATGACTGTGAGCTGGTAACAGTCATCAATACCCAAAGTGATGCGGATGTCCTACAAGAGGGTCTCACCAAAACAAATGCCTGATGCCAGAAACATGACCTCAAGTTGAAAGCCTGCCAATGCATCATCATCCCCTTTGGGGTGACTGACGTCCCACATTGTATCACAGTAACAACAATGTCCTACATACACAATCAGTAATGAGTCAGTTGGTCAACCAGGTTGATAGCAACCTGATGTCTGAGTAGAGTACTATGTTGTTCCCCGTATACAGAAAGCTTCATAGATGGGACAACTCAAATGTAAGGGTATTCCATCCAGGGACAAGGAGGTCATAAGAGTCATGTATGCTAACCTTATGTGGCCAATTATTTTTCTTAATGCCCCACTTTGGCATGTACCTCACAAAGCACATGCAGCAGCTGGAGAGACAAAAGAGGTTCTCCACCAGGAAAATGCTGGACCCCAAACATCTATCCTACACAGACAGACTAACAGGACTGTCCCTCTACTCTGTTCCATTCAGACTCTGCTGAGATGACCCCTGTCTGGCATACAAAACAATCCATACCCTGCCTTGATGGGACTGTTGCACATCTGGAAGACAAGGCTCAATTGATCAACCTGTAGGCACATCATCAACCTGGTCTGTGATATCAGTATGGCTTGTTGGTGTGACAGATACATGTCCCACACACTCCCCCATCTGTGGAGTAGAATCCCTGTCCACATCAAGCTAAGTGCCTCAATACTCCTAGTGATGTGCTCCCTGTATAAGTTCATGGGAAACAGAAAATATGGTTCTGTGATTCCACCTGTGTCCCTGCTGGACAGGGGCTCTGTCTGCTGACATGTCTTAACATGAGCTATGCTCTATACTCTTGTCTGAATGGGTTATAAGGGCTTCAGGGCCAATAGCCTACTAATGTCATATCAACCTTTCAACCTATATACAACTGTCTGTCAGTGGTTTACCACATTACGCTGTACTGCTCTGCCACTGACATACCTGGAAGTCACAGTGCTATGTGGAATATACCACACAGATAATGGACATTTCTGCAAAGTAGAATGCACTCTGTACCCACACCCATACCTCTCAACCTCTGATAGCATACATCTGGACATGGTCATAAATAAAAGTGGGACAAAGGCCCAATGATAGGCATGTGTTGTAAATATTGCTCTTACAAACTCCATTGCCTTACTTGGATAGAAGGAAGTTTCTTTGCTCACCAGTGGGAGTGGGGAGCCTTGAGCAGCCTATCTGTCCCTGAAGGAGTGACCTCAGCACAAGTGCTTGTAGTAATTGGTTGTTTTGGACCATTTCTAGCTCTTTTGAAGTTCCCTGTTTAAAATCCGCCTCTGAGCGTTTTTTTCTGGCTATACTACTCAGAAACAGCTCCTCGTTGTCCTGCAGAGTGGTCCTAGCAGCAGAGAACTGAGAAAAGTGACTACTTTCCTGATTTAAGTATTTTTTGCTGTTTTTTACCTAAAATACCTTCTCTTGCTTACTTTGAACAAGCTTAAACTGTTTTTTTAGCTGTTTGTTGCATTATATATTATCTGCACTTAAAGTTACATTTGGTCGAAAATTGGTCGAAAGTTTGTTTGTTTGTTTGTTAAATTTAACTGTTGAGGCTGTTTCCTGTATGTCTGTGTGCTTTCTATCTCAAAAACAAAAAAAACAAAACAATATCCTTGTTTTCCCACCTCTCCTCGACTAATTTAGACCAGTATACAGGCTTTGCTGTATTCTGGGCTGTGGTGTAGTTCCTGTGTTGTCCATTGCCTTACTTGGGAGTGGGGAGCCTTGAGCAGCCTATCTGTCCCTGTAGGAGTGACCTCAGCACAAGAGCTTGTAGTAATTGGTTGTTTTGGACCATTTCTAGCTTTTTTGAAGTTCCCTGTTTAAAATCCGTGTTTGCGTGGCTTTGCGCGATTGTGAGCATAGCGCAGCGCTGGTTAAACAAGGTTAAACTTTTTCTGGCTCTGCCAAGTCTGCTCTTCAAATTTTCCCTTAAGAAAGCTCTACTCTTATAATAATCAGTCTACTCGCTTTATTATAAGCCTAGCACTTGTTCTCAAAACCTCCCTTCTAAGTAAGCACTCTCAAACTAAAGTAAGCACTACATCCACCTACCACCCCTGTGAGTAACCACTTCCCTTAAAGGCACAGCACTCCCTTATAATATTCTAGCATGTCGAGTCGTAGATTACTAGCATCCTCTGTGGTTCAGCTGGTTAATCTGGGAATCTTGAGACAATGCTACAATTGTCTCATGTACACAGACAACCCTCTCCTCCTCCCAACAAACACAAATACATGTGAGAGATGCAACTATATAGCCAAACTGGATGCTGAACTCTCTCAACTCAGGACTGGCAAGATCAGACAGGAGGAGAAGGTAACCACACACACAGCAAACCCAGTCCCACATAGACCAACCACAACTGCAAACCAAACACATAATAACACAAAGACATACTCGGAGGCTCTAACAAAAAACTTACCAAAACAACAGAGACTCCCAAAGCAGACACCCAAAAATCCACCACCTCCAAACATAACACATGCAACACATACTTGAATAAATCAGTGTTTCAAACAATCACAGCCCTTAAGGCCAAACACCATGCCTGATACACTAGTAATAGGTGACTCTATAGTCAGACACACTGGCGTTCCACTTACCAGGCTGAACAAGGAGAGGGTAACGGTGAGCTGCCTATCAGGAGCTAGGATCCGCCACATAACACATGCACTCAGGTCACTCCAAAGCAAGTACAAATATGACTCCGTCATTGTCCATGCCGGCGTGAATGACCTGAGACGAACCTCCCTGGACTACATGAAAAGAGACATAGAGGAGCTCTCTGATTATGTAGCCCAGGCTGGTATGACCCTGACCCTGAGCAGCATCTTGCCCTCACCAAGAATGATGCCACAATACAAAGACAAGATGATCAGCTTTAATAATTGGCTCAATTACTGGTGTCATTCTAGGGGGATCCAATGTCTGTCTGCTTGGGATGACATGCTGGACAAGCCACGCTGCTTCGCAAGGGATGGCTTGCATCTGTCACCACTTGGCTTCCGGATATTGGCTAAGGCTCTTGCCACAACCATAGTGCCTTTTTTAGGCAAGGCTCAAAAGACAAACCCACCTCCTTAGAAAACAAAAATGGAAAAAAATTAAGGGTAATGTTGCTCAATGCCAGAAGTCTAAATCTCAAGATGCAGGCTCTTGAGGCACTCCTCAGTATGGAGAACATCGATGTCTGTGCAGTGACTGAGACCTGGTTCAAGGATCCTGTGAGCACTCCAGCGCTACCAGGCTATACCTCGTATCATGCTTTTCGGCCCCAAAACTTGGGCCAAACCAAAAAGGGAGGGGGAGTGTCCATATTCATCAAGGACACCCACACCTCCAGGTTAGTAGCAACACATGAAGCATCAGAGACCATCCAGGTGCAACTAACCGTAGGCAAAACTGCTATACAACTGGTAGCATGTTACAGACCACCCTCCCAATCTCAGGAACCCTATTCAGCCTTCCTGAAGACATTGGAGGATATGAATGTCTCACCAAACACCATCATATTGGGAGACTTCAACTACCCTAACATAGACTGGGTGCATTATTCTAGCCCTAACACCCTAGCCCAAAGGTTCCTGGAATTCATAAATTCAAATGCAATGAAACAGCTAGTCACCTCTCCCACAAGGGGAGATAATATACTAGACCTGATCATCACAAACATGGGGACAAAGTGCTCCACACCGGAAGTATACCCCTCACTAGTGAGATCTGACCACAAACTAATCACCCTGGATATACATATCCCACCTCCACCCCCAACAAAAAAGACTACAGTGAAAAACTTCTCAAAAGCTGACTTTACACTTCTTAAGGCTGAGATGGTATCCTTTAAGCCCACTGGGCCAGTGGAAACCACATCCCATAATGTTGAATCCTTCACAAATGCTTTCTACGGACATCTCCAAGAATGCATGGATCATGCAATCCCAAATAAAACCAAGATCCTCTCCACCAAGGGCAGGCGTCCTGTCTGGTGGACCCCAGCCATAAACAAATTGTATAACAAAAGAAGGAAGCTACTGCACGACAGAACAAAATCCCATAAAGATAAGGCATCTCTGATCAGCACTAGTAGAAAGCTAAGTTCTCTCATAAAAACATCCAAGGCCAACTTTGAGAGAAAAATCTCTATGGACACTAAAGATAACCACAAGGCCTTCTTCTGCTATGTTAGAAACCTGGGTGGAAACCCTCAGATATGCTCAGAGTTAGTTCACAATGACAAAAAATAAACTGAACCCACAGATATTGCCAACATTCTGGCAGACAGGTTCAGTGCAAATTTCTCCCCTCCCTCACCCCCAAAAGAAGAAATACTTATCCCAGCTGAATGTAACCTCCCTGTCATCTCAGATGTCCTGGTGATTGCCGCCCTCAGCAAAGCTAAAAACACAGCATCAATGGGACCTGACGGTATCCCGGGTTGCGTGCTACGTGAACTCCAAGAGGAGCTAAACCGCACATAAAAATGCTATTTAACCTTAGCCTTACTACAGGATATGTACCTGAACACTGGCGTACAGCAACAGTGGTACCACTCCACAAAGGAGGCACCTCTACAGACCCTGGTAACTACCGCCCCATAAGCTTAACCAGCCTGTTCTGCAAAGCTATGGAAAGAATCATTATGGAACTCATAAACAGAGACATTGGGGACCTACAGACACTTGATCCCACCCAGTTCGTCTTTGTAAAGGGCAGATCCTGCCTTTTGAACCTGGTTGACTTTTTTGAAACAGTCACTAGAGCCATTGAGGATGGCAAAGCAGTCCATACAGCCTACCTGGACTTGGCTAAAGCTTTCGACACAATACCCCACTCAGGCATCATAGACAAGCTCAACAGCTTAAATGTAAATCCATATGTCACAAGATGGATTGCAAACTGGCTAAAGGATAGAACCCATAAAGTTAAAATCACTGAAGCCATGTCAGACTCAAAGCCAGTCACAAGTGGTGTCCCACAGGGCTCTGTCCTGGGACCCCTCTTGTTCGGCATTTATTTCTCAGATGTGAAAGCAAACATGTGAGGGTTGTGGCTGACAAAGTTCGCAGATGACTGCAAACTAGGCGCCATAGTCGATACACCAGCTGACAAATACATCCTACAGAAAGGCCTCACAGAAATGGACAACTGGTGCCAGAGTCATGGCCTTAAACTAAATGCCAAAAAATGTATAGTCATCCCCTTTGGGAAAAACAAAGTACCCACAAATTATCACATAGGCAGCAACCCACTGAGTACGGAAAAAATAATCAGAGACCTGGGGACCCAAGTTGATAGTGACCTCTCATTTGACACCCACATTGCCAAAGTGGTTAGAAAGACTTTCTACCTTGTCCAACGTATCATGAAGGGATTCACATCCAGATCAAAGGAGGTCATTATACCCCTATACTCTTCCCTTATCAGGCCCATGATTGAGTACAATGCCCCATTTGGTATGTACCTCACCCAGCACTTGCAAAAGCTGGAGAGACCCCAAAAGTACCTCACCAAGAGGATCAAGGGTCTCCAACATATGTCATATGCTGCCAGACTAAAGAAACTCCAGCTCTATTCAGTAGCATACCGCTAACTCAGAGGTGATCTGTGCCTGACGTACAAGGCCATGTCCAATCAGGAATTAATGGACATGCTCCACCTCAAAAAATCCAAATCCATCAGAACCACGAGAGCTAAAGATTTAAACCTCAGTACAAATATGAATAGGACATGCTGGAGGGACAGATTCATAACTCAGAGGCTTCCCATACTCTGGAACAGAATCCCAGTTCATGTTAGGCAGAGCCCCTCACTGACTCTCTTCAAGAGAAATCTTGACGAGTGGATGGGAGATCATAGGTTTACCCTGGGGGTCATCTCTGTGTCACTACTAGACAGAGGCACAGTAAACTGATTCTATTATGTAAGGGGGTCTTCACTGTGTCACTACTAGACAGAAGCACAGTATTCTAAATCTATTCTGTACACTTTTGTACCATTACATGGGGTGGTGAAAGTCACATCACTATGGCTAGGCTTATAAATGCCCCAGGGCAGATAGCCTAGTACTAAACTATGAAACTATGTGGGAGGTACAATATAAAAGAATGACAGGTTTCTGTCAAACCATTCTATCACAGAGAGAAATATTAGTTCCACCGAATAGTGATTTGTCTGAATCTATGAAAAATTGTACACACAATCTAGTCACAATGTATAGCTTGAATGCCCAAGAAATTTATTCTATTCTGATTAAAAATTGGGATACAGTTCAAAATGACTGTATGGTGAGACAAAAACTACAAGACCACCCTCATATTACCTTCAAGTGGGATCCCAATCTGAAAAACATCTTGGAGAGGAAACCAAACCTCCTTACACATAGGACAGGAATGTTTAAATGCATTATGTGCAATTTTGTAACTATATAGATATAGGGCAGAATTTTACCATCAGGGGGCAACATTATAAGACAAAACACAAGCTAGATTTCCAATCTAAGCTAGTGCAGCATTGTGCTAAAGTTCCCCAGCCTTCTATATAGGCAAAATGGAGAGAAGACTGAGAGAACGAGTCTATGAACATCAATGTGCTATTAGTGAATTGAAATTGGAGAACACCTTAGCAAGAATACCCACAACATCAGTTCAAATTCTGAGCAATAGATTGCATCATACCAGATGGAAGGGGTTGCCCAGAAACATTGTTGCTAGAAAGATTGGAACTGTTGTGGCAATTTTATACTGATGCATATCATTACCCTGGTCTGAACGAAATGTGTTCCATTTTCTGTATTATAAAGTTGAGAAGCTTAACTAGATGAAGTTTAATTTGTGCTAGTTTATAAATAATTTTATTATGAAGTATATATAAGCCGCGGTGGTGCAGTGGTAGCATTGTTGCCTCACAGCAAGAGGTTCTCCCATTTGATTCTCGGCTGGAGCACCTTCTGTGTGGAGTCTGCATATCCTCCCCGTGGTCGAGTGGCGTTCGAAAGACATGCGTAGAATGGGCGTGCCTTCGTTGAAGGTTGGGCATCAAGCTGGCACCACGGCACCAGTAAAAAATCTACTGCCAATCATTAGGGGACTGGAGTTCCTCTGTGGCGACCCCTAACCAGGAAAAGCCAAAAGAAGAACTAACATTAAGTGTGAAAGTAAGTTTGTTATAAACTAGTATAAGTACGCATATATAAATTATAACAATTTTTTACACTGTATGTAGTGAGTAAAAAGTTTGTATAATGGGAACTGAGGGGTTAAATGCCAGATGGAATGTTATGGGAGGGTTGTAGTGAACAAGTGTGTGCTTTATTGCCCTTAAATTGATCACGTGACTAATTTAATGTGTATATAACTTGTAGTATTGAAAGTATCTGTTATCTGAAGAAGTCTTGCTAAAAGGCCAGACGAAAAGCGCTTCATATTAAAGTTTTTAAGAAGTACTTGGCCTGGTTCTTTGACAAGTAATTTGATTCAGTTGTTTATTTCATCAGTTTGTCTTCTTGGATATGTAGTGTTACTAATATGTCTATTGGCAACTGTGTATGTGTTTCTGTATGCACAACCACTGTGGCTGTCTTTACTGTGTGTATGTGATGGCTATACCATTTTGTCTACCTCTTCCACCCTGTGAACTCCCCCATTGCCAACCTAGTTTCAGCCCATACAGATGTCATCCACCTTATAAGCACAGTTACACAGTTTCTAACAGAAAGCCAGTATGGTGCATGCAGTGGTTGTATCACTATGTATTGTACATAAATAGATGGGTAGGTCATCTACTCTGAGGGGTGTCAACTCCATGTGCATGTGTGTTTCAATGCATGTCCCCATGCAGCAGTGTGCCTGTGTGTGTGTGTGTGTGTGTGTGTGTGTGTGTGTGTGTGTGTGTGTGTGTGTGTGTGTGTGTGTGTGTGTCAGATGGCTCTTCCATGTTAATGGCCTCTGAACCCATCATTGTCAATGCTAACAGCCCCTGCAATTGTCACCCACTTGAATAGTAGTGGCATACACTGGAACACTACATTACCTCTGTGGTATTTGTGTTATGTATCTAGTGCTATCATTCATACGGCTGTGCTCAGCCCTTCAACAGCTGCCCCATGCACAGAACTATGACTCTGTGTGCATTACCAGCATGAGAGGCCAGTCATGCATATGAGATAACAGACACATATGTTCGTGATTGTCATGTTAGACTAACACAGGCTGAGCCAGTTAGCTACCCATCTGGTAACATACAGGTTGATACCTAGAAGTGTAAGATTATGTATCATGACCACCTGGGGGTTATTGTCAGAGGTTTGGGTTAGGTGAAGGTAGGCGGTGTGCACCGTCTTCCCCTCGTCCTTGTGTTTGTTGACCGCTTCAAAGACTTCGACCAGGTTTAACAGGCCTGATCTCCCTTTGACAATACCACACTGTGTGGCCTCAAGAATTTTGAGGTTGCCGATGTCCCTATTTATAAGGTCCTTGATATTGCCTTCCATGCCCTTGCAGATCAGGCTAGTTAGGCTGATGTGCATATGATTGACTGGGTCAGTGGATTGCTCCACCTTTGTGTCTAGTGATGACAGTGGCTATATTCTGTGCAGATGGGATGACACTAGTGCTCAGGCTTTGGTTGACTACTGTGTGTAATGGAGCTGAGAGCTCATGTCTGAGTTCATGTAGGATGCAGTCAGGAATGGTATCAGGCCTATGGAGACTTCAGTTTGTTGCCTTTGAGAGGGCATTACAAACCTGCTTCCTGATTATGAGGGGAGGGGGCAGGTGCTGTGCATGCCCATGTGTACCTATGGGGGGACAGGGGCGTGATGTTTATACTTAATCTGTCTGCAGCAGGTTGGCTATATCTATGCCATATGTGTATGTAGTGTTATTAACCACCACTACAGAGCAGATTTGGGTGTTGCCTCTGGGAATGGAGACATATTTGAGGAAGGCCTTGTGATTGGCCTTGGTGGATGTGTCCAATTTGCACTCAAAGTTACCCTTAGGGTAATTCACCTGTGACCTTACATGCTTATTCAGACAAAGGTGACATTGCTTCCAATTTGGCACCTGCTCCTTCTTGGCCCTGTCCAGCAATTATTTCCACCTATTATAGAATTTGTGTATTGCTGCTGTCCACCACAGAAGTTTACCCAACCTTGAGAGAGATGATTTTGTCCTGTCAGGTATTGATGAGTCCATACAGGTATGTAGGTACTAACATAATATTGTGGTGTAGGCTTGGACACTACTGCTAGTTCCAAATGATGGGACGGTGTCTGTAAAGCTACTTATACCTGCACTGAGGAGATTTATAGTCAGTTTTGGAAAGTGTTTTTGTTTGATCCTGACAAGGGGGAGGGCAGGGGAGATGGGGCCGAAAAGAGGTACATATCTTACATAATGGTGTTACAAACTGAAACAGTTGCTGGTGTTACAGGGTTTGTTGCAACATAACTTCTCTGAAGGATATGATGTCAGAAACACAAATGGTTGTCAACATTTACTGACTTCAGTCCTCACATTATCCTACTGATTTCTCAAAAAGAGAAATTGTCTGAGGAACAGACCAAACATAGGAGGCAAACCTCTGGGCATTCTGCGGACATCTGAACAGTTGAGAGGTATTACATAGACATATCACTGTCAGACGCCAAGTCATGCAGAAAATGCATGTCCAGACAAACCCTGTTAATCTAACAATCTTCTATGTGCATAACAGCAATACTTACTTACAATCTGTACTTAATGCTGGAACTTTATCCCCCATTTTTTGGGCTGCCTTTGCTGGGGGCTGGACAACAGGGGCAGCCTGCCCCTCCAGGTGCTCCAGGTGGCCCTCCATCTGGTGCAGCCGTCCATCCAACTCAGAGCGGATGATGCTGTGCACCATACACCATACCCTGGAACATGTTGTGGGTGACAGGCTCCTCTCTGCGCCTGCACCCAGGGGTGGATGGGCCCCGTCCCCTGAGGCAGTTTCACCTGAACCTGGTGCAGGACCAGTGGAGGATGTTCCAGGCTTGGTCCCAGACATGCTGGGGCCTGGTGCCATGGCCAGATGAGGCAGGGCAGGCAGATCCACTGGGATCAGCCTTCCCAAACATGCTATAATGTGGTGGTTTTCTAAGATATATTGGTTAGTCATGAATAAAACATTTCAAAATTAGTTATAACAGCATGCATGGGTGTTCTAATTAACCCAAACAAACAGATTTGAAACAGTTGCATACAAAACAGAATACAAGCATAAATGGAACAACAGTAATCATTTTAACAGCATGTAAGTAACATTGATGGCAACAGACCACCAATAATGGTATTTGAACAAGTTATGTTAATATGCAACCAATTAAATATATGAACAATAATAGAACACATGTCACAACAATAGGTTTTGAGAACAACATACCCAGAGTATATGAATAATAATTATTGATGCAGATAAGGGGTGGGGGGGAGAAAACAGTCCATTATCAACTGTATAACCTTTCATTTTTCACAACAGTACTGCTCAATACTCTATAGGTCTTCCTTCTCATTACATCTACCTATGGCCCATAGCTTCTGTAGCACATACATACCTGTTAGACAGTCAACCTGTAATGGTATGGGCAGACTGAGAGAACTATGGCTGCATTACTGGAGGGGGCTTGTACATGTCAGGGTTACATACTTGACAGAGAAGGCCTGCACTGATGTTGTGTGACTCTGCTACTGGCATCCTTCAACTGGATTCCTATCTGTGTCCAAGGTGATTGGCAGCAGTGACCACTAGCCATGACAGCATGACACTTGAGAGGCATGCATCTGGAAGAGTGCATGGTGTATGTACCTATCCTGCTGTCATTTGCAGGCATGGGGTTGGACAGTGGGACAGTTGTGCATGGTGTATTGGTATACCCTTCATACAGCTACTACAAACATTTATTTACCTTTGGAGAAACTATCTGTTACTGCTATCTTACTCTTTCTACAAATATTCAAGATTTCTTGAGTGTATATATGCACACATCTCAGTACCACTCCCTGGATTTGAACAGTGTCTGGGTGTGCTAAAATAAACAGCAGGGCTATTTCTCATCACACTGAGCTACTAGAGAACTGCTTTCTCTTGTTTGACTGTTTTCTACCTAATACTCCATGGGTTAAACAGTCTGACCTTGTAATCCAGAGATTCCTGCATGACAGATAGTGTACTGTGTATTAATTCTTTGAAATAATACAATCTGGAAAGCAAAGGTTAACACAAAGTAATACAGCAGGGGACACACTATAATACATTGGACATTTCTATTCAGGGTTTGGATCTTGGTGCATAACATATGTCATATTTAATTTATATGTTGTTTTACAGCTCCACAATCTACTGTTTTGCATAATAGCTGGTTCTCAAAACAACCTCAGTTAATTCATGCTGTCAAAGCCATATTTGCTGTAAAGAACCTGTACACATTCTATTTCTACAACAACATACCAGAGTAAACACAACAGTTGGTGGTTTGGGTCTTTATTTCACTTATATGAGACAGTTCTTTACTACTGCATATCCTGTGGATCAATATTACTCTGGCAAACTTTTATTTAATCATTAGACACAGAACACACTAATCGTTAGACATAGAACACACTACACCTACTGGCAGTAAACAATGTGCTCCTTATTGATTTCACTGTATACTGCAAGGTAGATCTGTACTCACCAGCCTATTGCCACAACCTTGTCAGTCTCTTAGCATGAGCCTCGGCATTGCTAGCTCTCTCCGCTGCAGATGTAGGTGGAGAAAACAAACATCATGCATACCTTTCTATCATATAGTCAGCCTAGGACTTGGTACAGCTATGGATGAGATACTTACAAACTACTGAAGCATTCCATGCCCATGCATCTTGGATCCACTGGACCAAGAGCTCTGCCTTCCTCCACTTTAGGTCAGCATAATGATGCCATACCTGCTCACCAGTTTGGGGGATTCCAGCCGCACTGGTGAGGCCATGTGTGAGATGGCCCCACGCCTCCACTTTGTACTGAGAGCACTGGTACTGGCCTTGCAGCAGTCTGTCATTATGGTTTTCTATGAGGAGCCCAACCATAACCCTGGACTCCTGAATGGCCCAGTGCTGCACCCGAAAGCATGCTTCCTCTTCAATGCCAGACATAGTTCCTGCAGAGATCAGACTACAACAGGTTATGGCTTTATTCCCACCTGTGCAGTTTAAATAAGGCCATATTCCTGCCCTTTGCTGTCATTGGATCATTTTGAAAATATTAAGCTCAGCTAAGCAGTGCACAAATCCGCTAAGATGAGTTGAACAGTGCTTACAGGGTTAAATGCTGAGCACTGCTTAAAAGTGCACAAATCCACTAAGCTGAGCTAACCACTGCTTATAATTTACATCTAAGCAATGCTTAAACCGGCTAAGCAGAGCTGAGCACTGCTTAGCATTGCTCAGTTTTCATTTTCAAAATATCAGGATTGTAGATTAATTCATTACTCACATATTATTAAGTGTATATGATTTACTTTACATGGCATCCCCTATGTGCATTCATTACATTACCTTGGGGTGTGACTATACAGTATGGGACACGTGTATACATGGGTGATTTCACATGTTATATGCACTCACACTTCCATTTTGAACCAGCTACACCACCCTGGGTAACAAATATCAATTACTACATAATTTAACATAAAAAATTTAATTTTAACAATGCTTTCCCATGCAAACATAAAGTGCCTGTTTTGGTACTTGAACTCTGAACTCCTGCATGCACAGTCAGGAACTCTAACCATTACACTATTTCATCATTAAGGATTTTAGCTATACATTTGTATTTAGCTCCTATGAGATGTTTAAGCAATGCTGAGCAGAGGGCCTTGGATGGATCCACACAGTCTACCTGTTTTTTTGTTATGCATCGAGCCACGTACCCCTGTGTATGTTTGATTATCTATCTCACTATATGCTGCTAATATTGTAACAATACTATATGCTTAAGAGCAGGCCTTGCTCACTGATTACTGGTATAACTGAACTTTTGTTGACCTGTATCAGCCTAAAAGATGTTTACCAGAATATGGGGGATTCCAATGAGGAACTATACCACAAGTTTGTGAGCTAACTGTTCTTTAGAAAAGGGAAGTAAAGCATAAGACCAGACATTATGAGACTTGTTTACAACTTAGGAAATGATCTGTAATTTTCTAAAATATTCCATCAACTCATGATAAGCTTGTGATCTATATGTCATTAGTTGAACCTATTGACCTTATTGTTTGTTCAAGACTATAAAAAGCTCAAAGGCTAAAATAGAAATCATCATCATCATGCGGATTTGATCACAGCACCAGCCTGAACTGAGCATAGAGCCATTTTGCCAGTGTCGGCCTTGCCTTGACTGAACAGATAGCTGTACGAATAGGATTGATGTCTCCCTATCAGTGGCAAAGATGATTTTGTTTATGCATATGCTTATAAGTACATGCTTTATTAGTTTTTTTCTGTTTATCTAGTAAGTTTTTGTTTAATAAATTGTTAAGTTTGAGCCTTGGTGTCTTGTGTCATTTCTAATTCTGTATTAACCTCAGACTTAAAAGTAATGGACTAGTTCAATTTGGCGCAGCGCGCAGGGTCTGAGGTTTGCAGTAAAAATGTCACAACAACAACCAATGTTTTTTTTTTTTTTAAACATATAGGCATAGGCAAGAAGGATGTTGTGTCAGGTGCCCCAAAAAAGGTGGGTGTTGGCACTATAATGCCAGCATTGTTTGGAAAATGAGATAATCTTGCTAAGGTATTAAGTCAAGTTTCACCCCCCTCCTTCCCCAAAACCTTTGCAAAAAAGACCTAAGGCAGACCCTGATAGCCTAGCTAAGGCCCTATGAGAGCTAAAATTGGATGATAAGGAAAAAAAGATGAACGAAGGGGTGGGAGCAGCCAGATGGCTGTTCTTTGAGGCAATTCAGAAATTACATAAAAATGTAGAGAAAGTAAAAGAAAAAGTCCTAGAGTTAAAAGAGCAATGTAAAAAACACACGCATACACACAGATTGGATAGAGATGCCTTGGAGAAGGCAGATATGACACTTACTAAAGTAGGAGAGGAAGCTGAACACAAAAAATCTAATTCAGTGACTCTAGCTACTCAAATAATTGAACAGCGTAGACAACAAAATGAAAAAAAAATCTACGCCATCCGCCCTCAAGGCCCTGGGTTTGTGCTTTGCTGTGTAAGGCAGAGTTTGACCCCGAGAAGTGGGAAGGTAATCTCCCCTCAACTTATGAGGGTGATAATTTTAAAATAGTAAATTCCCCATCAGTGGAGGAACATCCAGTTATTGAGAGAAAGGGACAGTACACTGGAGGGGTGGCACCACAATAATGGGTTGAGGTGCAGAGTTATACCCAAGCTGAATTACTAAATGTAATCCAAATCTATAAGCAAAAACTGTGGGAAACTGTTTTAGCATGGTTTCTTTGGGTTTGGGACACAGGGGGAGAAGCAGTATCGCTAAATGCTGAAGAGATACACCAATGTGCATGCTTGGTGTTCCACCCACGTTTAAAGCAAATAGTAAACAATGTAAACCATGATGATCCCCAGGTAAATACACTGGTGGTGTGGTTAGCCTCAGCTTTCCAAGCTACTTGGCCTGATGCTGCAGCAGTAGCTGATAAACATAAGCCTTAAAAAACTATAGCAGAGGCAATGCAGCATTTAAGATAAATGGCTATGTTGGCTGCCATTTATTCATTGGAATCAAGAAATGAGGCATTAGTGCTTCCAAAAGGCTGTGTAGGTCAGCAAATATGGGATGTAATAGTCACTCTAAATCAAATGACAGAATTAGTGGAAGAAAAAGAACAGAGAAAAGTTAAAAAAGCAAATGCAGAGAAACCAAAAGATAAATCTGGTGAAAAAATCACAAAAAAGCAAATGTTTCTGGATCTATTAAGGTGGGGGGTGGGTAGAAGTTGCAGAAATAAATGAAATAGTTACTGAGAAATTATATAAAAAATAAAAACAAAAAGAGAAAGGCTCAAGCTCTACAGGCAAAAAGCAAACCCCTACAAAAGTCCAACCAAAAGTACCACTGAAGGGAAGGTAGAGTGGAACAAATTATATTCTGACATCCCTACTGATGAGGAGCTAGCACAGTGGCAAAAGGGATAATTCAGTGATGAGAGAGATTGGGGAAAAAAGAAATGGAAAACCCTGGTTAAAAAAACGGAGACAAATTGACTAGTAAGCGGGTTCCCAGTAGCTAGGGGTATGGTAAGAGCAATTACACCTGGGGACTGACGCCCTTACGTACCTCTTACCATTTTTTAGAAGGGAGGGCCACAACATGTAATGGCTCTAGTAGACACAGGATCAAAAATAACCATTTTTGCAGGCAACCCCCATAAATTTCATGGACAATATGTAGAGATTGATGGTTATGGAGGGGCAAAAACCAAGGTTAAGATAGCTTTCGAAAATGGTATTCCTATTTTCATTTAAGCAGTAATAGCTCCAGTACCTAAACACATTTTAGAAATAGATGTGTTAAAAGGTTAAAACTTTGGAAACCACTGTAGGGCCATTTAGGTTTGGAGTGCAGCATTGTTCAGTCAACGCAGTCAAGGCTGTAGTCCGAGGCAATGTTAAGTGGGAACCACTTTATATTCCCACACCTAAAACAATAGTAAACATCAAATAGTATTGTATCCCAGGTGGGCATGCAGAGATCACTAAAACGATCCAAGAACTGCTTCGGGTTGGCATACTTGAGCCAACTGTGAGTCCATTCAACAGTCCGATGTGTATGGTAAAGAAACCTGATGGGTCATGGTGGATGACTGTAAATTATCGAGGTCTGAACAAGTTGGCCCCACCTTTAGTGGCAGCTGTTCCAGATATTGTTATGATCATGAAAAGATTGTCTTTATCTGCTGGGCCATATCATGCAGTTTTGGACTTAGCAAATGCTTTCTTTTCCATTCCAATAGCAGAAGAAAGCAGAGCCCAATTTGCTTTTACTTGGGAGGGGAGGCAGTACACCTTCCAACTGTTACCTCAGAGTTATCTGCACAGCCCTACCCTGTGCCATGGACTGGTGGCTAGAAATCTAGCCAAGTTACAACTGGACAAAGTGACTGTTTTTCATTACATTAATGACATAATGATTACTGAAAACAAGTCTGATGTAGATATCACATTAAAAACTGTAATTCAGCACCTTCAGAACAGATGGTGAGCTATAAATAAAAATAAAACGCAACAAGGGACATCAGTAAAGTTCCTTGGTATGATTTAAAATGGAGCGAAAAGAAAAATTCCTGCAGCGGCACTAAAGAGTATTTAGAAAACTGCAGTCCCAAAAATAAAACAGCAGGCACATGCCTTCTTAGGAGCAATGGGCTTTTGGAGGGCATTTGTACCTCACCTTGGACTGATTTTGTGGCTCATTCACTATGTAACGAGGAAAAAGTATGACTTTCAATGGGGTGCCAAGCAGCAAACGGCTTTTAAAAAAGCAAAAAGGGCCCAACAGCAGAGTGTGGGGCTAGGCCCAACTGATCCACAGCAACCCTTTATTCTAAAAGTAACTGTTGCCAATAATGCTATGTCTTGGGGACTGTGGCAAAAGGATGACACTGGAAAAAAGAGACCATTGGGATTTTGGTCCAAATCCCTAACTGGAGTGCAGGTGAGATATAGCCCCTTTGAGCAACACGTGCTGGAAGTGTATACAGCATTTATTCATGTAAAAAAAATAACTAAACAACAAACAGTGACAGTTAAAATAGACTACCCAATCCAGGGGTCGTTACGAGATAATAATTTAATAAAAACTCTAATAGCACAGTCTTCGACTGTACAAAAATAAAAATGGCACTTACAGGAAAGGGCCAACATCATACCTAAAGTATCTCAAGTACAACAACAGTTGGCTGGACTGGTAATTTTGGATAATGCTGATGCGATAAAACAACAGTGACATGAGCTTCCAAAGTCACCAATTATTAAAGCGTCACCATTTGATAATTTAGATACAAAAAAACAAAAACATGCATAGTTTACTGATGGTTCCACTAAAATTGGATCAAATGGCAAGACCTGGACTGCAGTGGCTTATTGCCCATGAACAGAAACCGTGTTGTTTAATAAAGGTACTGCCGGTTCAAATAATCAGGCAAAGTTAGGAGCTGTTGCCCTAGTCATTGATAGTTTATCACCTGGAGATGATGCGTACATCTATACTGACAGCTGGGCAGTTTTTAAAGGACTGACAACCTGGTTACCTGCCTGACAACAACAGAATTGGAAGATCCATGGCAGACCTCTGTGAAGAGGCTCAAAAGATTGGCAACGGATTTGGGAAAAAGCTCAACAATGCAAAATCAGTGTTGGACATGTAGATGCCCATGCACCACTTGTAACAAATGAAAGGAGGTATAACCAGCAGGTAGACAAAATGGCTGCAGTACATGTTTTCAAAGAGAAAATCAAAAGTGCTAATATGGCAAGATGGGCCCATGATCGGAGTGGGCACTTGGGAAGAGATGCAACAATAGAATGGGCATGAAGGCATGGTATGCAGTTAAATAAAGAAATAACTACAGATCTTAGAAAGCAGTGTAAAATCTGCCAAAAAAATAAAGGAAAGCAACTGCAGGCAGAAGCATGTGGACACATTCACCGAGGCAGTCGTTCAGCACAAATCTGGCAAATAGACTTTATTGGTCCTTTACCACTGGATCAAAATCAGCAATATTGCCTAACGATGGTAAACACTTATTCAAAATTATTAATGGTGTCTCCATGCAAAAAGGCAAACCAACAATCAGTGTTAAAAGGATTAAATAAATTATGTGTGACATATGAAACTCCCAGTGAATTCCAAAGTGACCAAGGCAGTCACTTTACCGGAGCAAAAGTTCAAGAATGGGCAAAGGAAAATGGAGTTCGATGGGTGCTGCATATCCCATATCATCCTCAAGCTGCTGGTTTAATTAAAAGTATAATGGTTTCCTTAAAAAAAAAATCCATAAAAATACAAGTGATGGAACGTTACGAGGCTGGGCAAAGGTATTAGAATTAGCTGTGAGCCAGCTGAATAATAGGCCTCAGAAGCATCAAGGAGCCCCTTTGCAAATGCATATGAATGACATTTGGTCCAACTGTTGTATTTTAAAATTAAAAAAGCTGAACCCAAATGCCATATACCCTCTTTTAACAAATGCTGATCAAACCCGGTTCTGGCTATGCGCATTGACTGAACAAAGAGTGCCAGCACAAAATATAGTAGTAGTTGAGACAGGTTAAAAACTCTATCTCCAAATAAATTGGCACTGGGGGCAAAAAGGACTATTATGAAAAAAATGGGAGGTTTTTACATTATGGGAGCCAGAACAAAAAGTGATAGTAAAGGCTATCAATTTAGATAACAAAACACAAATGATTCAAAAAGGACAACCTGTAGTAAAAATTTGTATGCATCAAGATGCTGTTATTTGGTTACAAGACTGTGATACTAAATCAAGCAAATGGCTTGGAATGAGAGTTATAGTGACCACACTCAATCAGCCAAATAAACATGGGACTGTGATTTGTAATGGACCTAGTGATACTGTTTTAGCATTACTTGATTCTGCTAAACAACCATTGTACTTTCCTCTCCATAGATTACTGCCACTGTTTGGGAAGGTGCCAACCTTTTCCGATGACAACACTTAGATGGGCCATATGACTGTCTTAATCCTATCCCTCTATTTGACGAGGAAGATGTTGCAAATCTAACGGCAGACTGTGACTTTTACTGAAAATTGGGGGATGATCTATATGTGGTGACACCAAAACCTGCCGTAACTTGGAGCATCACTCAGACGGAAAACATCACAAATGTATGTATACTAAACTGTAATAGACATCCTAAAAAGTGTGCTTCCAACCCTTTTGAAGGTTTATACCAAAAAATAAATAAGTCAGGATTTCCACTGGCCAAGTCTCCATTAGATTCCTCCTGCATAGCTGAATTTCAAAGGAAAAATGACACTGTGAAAACCCTATCTCCAAGTTTGGAGATATATGCCATGAACAATAGTTCAACTGTATTTGATGGTTTGGGACATGTGGTAAGGTATACAAGAGAATATAAAACTGTAAGTAGTGCTAGAGTTATACAATGTATTAAAATAATAATTAACATGACAGCAGTTAATATTACTACCAGGTATCCATATTGTAAAATTGTAAAATTATGGCCAGTTAATTCCTTGCATATCAAATATAGACATTACAAATATAAAAGGAATACACATAACGTTACAGGTATTCTTGGTACTGCACTAGGTGCAGTCGGAACAGGGACTGGATTCTTAAACAGAGTAAATATAGACACCCTACGTAGCAAATTGGGCCATTTGGATACTGACCTAAATATGGCTTTTAAGCTACTAGCAGATCATGATCCTGAACTGGGACAAAGAACAGTAAACAGTATTTTAGCTCAAACTGTCATGTGGAGGTAGATTACACATGCTAATACGTATATAAAACAGATTTTAAATAACTTCACAACAGAAGTAAATCAAATATTTTGTATTTTATCTCAGTTGGCTGCTAATCAACAGTATTTGCAATTTACTCAAACTTGGGGGGGGGCTAAAAAGGCAGCCCATTGGCAAAGGGAACTGCAACTATATCATTGGTTAAAGCCAATAGACTTTGCATGTAAAAATAAGTCTTGTACACTGATTTTTGACTGTCTTGCTAGTAAAAAAAAACAAAGCAGGTCTGTCTATTTGTTACATTGCCCTTGCAATTTGAAAATAATTGGTGGGTATCTCAAATTGAGTCTACTTTGATTAATTATAATAATGTACCCATTGATTTGGCAGGTTGTGAGACCTGGCCCCAGGGGTGGGTATGCATAATGGTGAAATGGAAGCCTCACCCATGCTTACATGATGGAACTGGGAAATGCACCTGGCACAGGTGTATAGTAAATGGTGCGGACATCTACCAACTAAATGATACCACAGTTTGTGTGATGTCCTCCTGTAAATTAGCCTGAAGTGATGAGATAATCACAAACGGTGGAGCATACTGTAAAAGTAATATCCATGCAATTATTAATTTTTGTACTGAAAAACTTATTAAATTGACTAACTGGATAGACATCACATTTAATGCTAGCATAGAACCATTACACACTTTTAAGTGGCAATCTCTAGTCCACCCGGACTTTCAACAGATTAAGCAGAAAGGAAAAATAGTGTTGCAACTATTAAATAAAACACTAAATAATGCACATCAAACAGTAATTAAAATAATTAAAGATAAAGGTACCATTGTAAAAATTGCAAATAATATACAAGATATAACCATTTTGCATTGGTATTATATTTTTATGTGGTCACCTGAAGCTTCATTGTGGTTTAATTTGTTGTTGCATCCCTTGCTATTGACCACAATAGTCTCAGTGTTATTTTGCTTAATATCATGCTGCATCTACTGTAAAGTAATGAAAAGATACAAATTAATGTTGTCAGTTCTAACTCTCATAAGGGATACACAGCGTACGTTGCTCAATGCAAGGGGTGGTCTGTGACGGATCCACACAGTCTACCTGTTTTTTGTTATGCCTTGAGCCACGTACCACTGTGTATGTTTTATTATCTACCTCACTATATGCTGCTAATATTGTAACAATATTATATGCTTAAGAGCAGGCCTTGCTCACTGATTACTGGTATAACTGAACTTTTGTTGACCTGTATCAGCCTAAAAGATGTTTACCAGAATATGGGGGATTCCAATGAGGAACTACATCACAAGTTTGTGAGCTAACTGTTCTTTAGAAAAGGGAAGTAAGGCATAAGACCAGACATTACAAGACTTGTTTACAACTTAGGAAATGATCTGTAATTTTCTAAAATATTCCATCAGCTCATGATAAGCTTGTGATCTATATGTCAATAGTTGAACCTATTGTCCTTATTGTTTGTTCAACACTATAAAAAGCTCAAAGGCTAAAATAGAAATCATCATCATCCGGATTTGATCACAGCACCAGCCTGAACTGAGCATAGAGCCATTTTGCCAGTGTCGGCCTTGCCTTGACTGAACAGATAGCTGCACTGAATAGGATTGAAGTCTCCCTATCAGTGGCAAAGATGATTTTGTTTATGCATATGCTTGTAAGTACATGATTTCTTAGTTTTTTCTGTTTATCTAGTAGGTTTTTGTTTAATAAATTGTTAAGTTTGAGCCTTGGTGTCTTGTGTCATTTCTGATTCTGTATTAACCTCATACTTTAAAGTAACGGACTAGTTCAAGGCCGTAAGGCATAAACCAACTCAGCTATGCTTAAACATAACTTAGAATGGAAAAATAATAATAAAAGCACTTTAAATACATGTATCAATACTACTTGTAAGTCATATTTGGTAATGCACTACCTGTCATTCTATCAGCTGTCTAAGTCTGTATGGGATATATTAGGATTGAAGTCACTACATAATGGCATACATTTGAGTTTCAGACTTCTAATCCTTCCCTACATGTTGTTATGTTAATACAAGCCCTGTTCCTCTATCAACTTTCCAGGTCTGTAAGGGTAATATTTATGATTTGTCCCTATTTGTCCCAGCATCATTTTAGGCTTTGGGCAGTGCTTTGCTCTAAGAGGTTAAGACATGTTAAAGGTGCCATACAGCACTTTTGCATTGCAGGGGGGCACACTCCACATGCATTGCTTCCAATTTAAACTCCTGTGTTCAGTGTCCGCGGACACTGAAAGCAGTTAGAATGTGCCATATAACACTTTGACAATGCAGGGGGTGTGTGACAGTATTAACATAACAACATGTGGGGAAGGATTAGAAGTCTGAAACTCAAATGTATTCCATTATGTAGTGACTTCAATGCTGATATGTCCCATACAGACTTAGACAATACCTGACACACACCCCCTGCATTGCTTCCTATCTAAATACCTGCTTTCAGTGTCCACAGACACTGAAAGCACTTTGAAAGTGCCGTGCAGTGGGCGTGTTGGATGTGCGAGTACTACTAAAACACGTCCCCTGCAATCAGTAATGTTCATGCCCAATTAGCCATTATCAGTAGCATACCTTCATGAATATGTAAGGCTAATTGCTGTTAAGGCTACGGGGAAGCGGACACCATTCACTCCATGCAGGAATAATACTATTGCTGCACGGAGTTTATTGAATCCTGGGGAGTATCTCTTTGAAGGCATTCTTCCTTTCTAGGTATTTATCTTTTTTTGAACCACATACTTCTCTTGACAACCATTTAATCCTGATTTGCCCACTTTAGCAGTTCCATAACATCCATAGTCCTCTTCTCAGGCACATTTGACTCCATGCCATTGTTGCAAAGCAGACCCATTCATATGTCACTGTATGTTTCACCTGTACCTCCATCACCTTTTCTACAGCATTTGCTATCTATTTCAGTTCAAGTTACTGGAGTGAAAATTGCAAGATGGTACTCCACATGTTAATGTTTACCTTCAACTACATGTACTATAACAACTCCATGCACTTTAAGGCATCATTCTAAATTGCCAAATGGTGTGTCTAAACCCCTTGAACAGCTGACTGCAGTTGCCACTCACCAAGGGAGAAATTACATCTCCTCCCTTTGAGATCCATCAAAGAATTCCCATAGTCCACTTCAATAGCACTCTATCCAAAAGAAATGCAGGCTGGATAAAGCTGTAACATCCAGCAGCTGTTGCTGGAGTCTCATATGGAAAGCCTTGCTTCCTAATTTTTGTGCAACTAAGCATCCAGGACTAGGACACCAGATCAAATCATGTTATGTTCCTCCTCAGTTCTCCTAAACTGTAGAAATCAAATTTTCAGAATTATGTTTGTCTGATCTTCCTTGGCAAAACATATATTCGACATACATATCTCTCCATGGAGATAGAAATCTTTTTCTCACAAAATACATCCTTTATTTGTAAGTTAAAATAACTTTCCATAGGTTCATTGGTGCGTACTAGGCTAATGGCTCTAGAGCCTTTGCAGGCCTAGCCCACAGAAGTGCCCTGGCATCATGCCACCTGACGTTAGCCCCCAGTGCCTCTATCAAGTAGAGCCACTGGAGTGATCCCTGGGTGAAGTTTCTATTTCCCATCCACTCATCAAGATTTCTCTTGAAGAGGGCCAGTGAGGTGCACTACTTGACATGTATGGGAAGTCTATTCCAGAGCATGGTCAGTCACTGGGTTATGAACCTTTCCCTCCAGCATGTTCTATTGATTGTGGTAATGAGGTTGAGGTCTCTGGAATGTGTGGTGTGGAGGGATTAGGATTTCTTTAGATGTACATTTCTAACAGAGCTCAGTCAGACATAGCTTTGTAAGTCAAGCAGAGATCGCCTCTTAGTAGACGATATGAGACAGAGAATAGTTGGAGTTTTTTGACTCTGTCCATGTAGGACATGTGTTTAAGGCCTAGGATCTTCTTTGTGAGGTACTTTTGTGGCCTTTCCAGCTGTTGCATGTGTCTAATGAGGTACATGCCAAATGGGGCATTATACTCCATGATAGGCCTAAAGAGGGAAGAGTAGAGAGATGATGACCTCTTTCTTCCTGGATGCAAAACCCTTGGAAATGAGATGTGCCACATAGAAGGACTTTCTGACCACACTGGCAATGTGGTGGTCGAAGAAGCGGTTGCTGTCAACCTGTGTCCCCAAATCTCTTATAACACCTCCAGCGTTTAGTGGGCTCCCTTCGATATGGTAATTAGTGGGAACTGAGTTTTTCCCAAAGGGGATGATGACACATTTTTTTGGCATTAAGCTTAACCCTATGGTTTTGACATGAGTCATTGGTCTCAGTAAGGCCTTTCTGTAGGATGTCTACATCACTTGGGGAGTTAACAATGGCTCCCAGCTTGCAGCCGTCTGCAAACTTGGTCAGCCAGAGTCCCTCTGTGTTGGCCTGGACTTCTGAGAAGTAGATGCCAAACTGGAGAGGACCCAGGTCTGATCCCTGTGGGACTCCACTCCTGACTGGTCGGCAGTCTCACTTGAAGTCAGCTACTTTCATATTGTGGGTTCTATCTGTAAGCCAATTTGCAACCCACCTAGTGATATAGGGGTTGATGCCTAGTTGGGTGAGTTTATCAATAATTCCTGAGTAGGGAATGGTATCAAAGGCCTTGGCCAGATCGAGGTAGGCTGTACAAACTGCCTTGCTCTCATCCACAGCTCTGGTGACGGACTCAAAGAAGTCAACCAGGTTGAGCAGGCATGATCTACCTTTCACAAAACCAAATTGTGCGGAATCTAGAGTTTGGATATTCCCTATATCCTTGTTAATTAGGTCCATAATGATGTGCTCCATAGCCTTACATATCAGACTCATCAGGCTAATGGGATGATAATTCCCAGGGTCTGTAGTCACTCCCCCATTATGGAGAGGGATGACTGTAGCAGTCTGCTATTCTGTAGGGACAAAGCCTGAGGTGAGGCTGTGATTGAACAGGGCACACAGATGTGGTGCCAGTTCACTTTGTAATTCATGTAGAACACATCAAGGGATATTGTTGGTACTATGGAAGTTGTACTCTTGGCCATGTACAATACAGCTTTAACCTGTGCTGCAGTAATGGTGGGTGCCTGGCATTCCTCCGGTATTGTGATTGGTCCTTTAGGGGAGAGAGGGGTAAAGTTGTCACTGAATCTATCAGCCAGTATGTTGGCAATATCTGTTGGGTCAGTATAGTCGGTACCATTGTGCAGTAGCTCAGAGCAAATCTGGGTATTGTGGAGATTCTTGATATAACTATAGAAGGCTTTGTGGTTGTTTTTAGTGTCTGCCGCAATTCTGCCTTCATAGCTGGCTTTAGAGGTTTTGATGAGGGATCTCAACTTTTTGTTGAGGCTAATAAGGGTTTTTTTCCAGTCTTGGGACTTCACCTTTTCCTGCAACAGCTTCTTCCTTCTGTTGTAGATTTTATTAATGGGAGAGGACCACCAGATTGGTTTCCTTTTTTTGGAGGAGATCGTCTTGGTTCTGTTGGGTATGGCTAGTTCCATGCATTTATATACGTATTCATACAGTGCACTGGTGTATGATTTGGCAGTCATGCATCTATTTTCCATTGACATGGGTGCCGTGAAGTTAGCCACCTCTGTTTTTAGGAGCACAAAGTCAGCTTTGGAGACATTTTTCATGGTGGTTACCTTTGCAGGGGCTATGGGTGAGATGTGGATTTCCATGGCGATTAGTTTGTGGTCGGATCTAACCAGGGAGGAATTGACTACTGGTGTAGAGCAATGGTTGTCCATGTTAGTAATAACCAGGTAAAGGATGTTGCTTCCTCTAGTGGGGGTAAGAATGAACTGCTCCAGGGCATTGGAAGTGATGAATTCCAGGAACCATTGGGCCAGTGTATTGGTGCATGAGTGGTTTTCCCAGTTGATGGAGGGTTAGTTGAAGTCACCTAGTATGAAAGTATTAGGTTGGACCCTAATAGTTTCCAGGGTGCTTAGGAACATGGAGTGAGAGTCTTGGGATATGGATGGGGACCTATAGCAGGCTACGACCTGATTCGTCATCTTATCCAATGGTAGTTGTACCTGAAGTATCTCAGATTCATTCCAAAAATCTCTAAACCAATTAGAAACCCTCTGGCTTTGGTTTACTTGGCACGCTATAGCTCATCTAGCGTAAACCTCTTCTTGTATGTTGTGGCCTCCTGCTTCACTCAAAATTGTTTCTTGAAGACACACTACATATGACTTCCTGTGTCTGCAGCCTTCTCAAGACATGAAGTAATTTTTCTTCCTTTCCATGTCATTACTGGAATGCAGTGATCCCTTGCTATATAACTCCTTTCACACAGTAGCCAGAATTGTGCACAAGAATTGTGCTAATTCTGTTGAACTCACATTACCACTGCAAGCCAGTCTGCAAATTTGGCAACGTATAAGGTAAAAAGTAGAACAGAGAGCAATTAAACTTAACCAGGATGCTGTCATGAAACATTATCAGTCTTCAGACATTTGTGTGTGTATGCCAAGGCTGAGCTCAACCACAGCTCATCTCATTCAGAATAAACTACTACTGTTTCTTCCCTTTATATATCCTTAGGCTCTTAGTGAAGACACTAGATTCCCTTCACATGAGAAGGTGGAGGTTATGAATTCTTCCTTCTTTGGCACCCCAACCTTGCAGAATGACTTGTGGATATACACTTTAGAGCTTAGCAACAACCTTCTTCCCAATTCATAGAGACTCTCACTTTACCTTTTTAACATCAGGAACAAAAAAAAAAAGCTATTAAAATAATTAAAAACAATTCTTTTGAAATCTGTAAGAAAAACCAGAAGGTAAACATATGTAACAATTGCAGTCACTTGGCTGGCTATTTTCATTTCCTGATTCATTGTGGCACCTTTTCTCTCTTTCCCCTAGCATTCACTCAAATAAAAGAAAACTACTGTCGGTTACCCCCAGATTCAAATAAGGATCAACTTTGGAGCAGAATTATTACCTACCTCTCCATCAGTTAGTTATGTAGTTAATAAGTTTGTAAGTTAGTTAACCAGGTAGATGGACTGGCCTTGAGTCTTGGTGTGACCAGCTCTGGTCATTCCTACATGATACAGGCCCATCCTCCTCTGCCTGAGTCATCAAAAGCCTGAGATGTTAATCAAATATAAGTCACCTGGGCCATAGTCAGGACTTTATTCACTCTACACCCCAGCACAGGTATGACCTCCCCATTGGTTATTGCATCCATAACACTCATCATAACTTCCCTCCAAGTTTCAAGCCATAATGTCACCAGCATCACATTCTCAAGTTATGGCTCTGTGCAATTCTTCTCAGTCTGACATCATTGCATCACTTCTCTGGTGTCATCATGTAACTACAATAATCACATATGCAGTATTAGTAACAGAAATGTCACTGAAGAAACAAGATCATAAAACTATTCCACTGTGCAACAGCATTCATCCCTTCCATAGGCCAGTGAAACTAAATTAATACCAATATAATGAGAAGTAAACATGGGGATAACAAACAAGAATAAACTGTTTAAGTCATCTCCTTTGTAACACTTTACTAGAATCATTCATGTCTGCCAAGAACACAAGGCCACAAGGAAATGTAATAAAACACAGGTCACAACCAAAGTGACACATAGCTCAAAACACCAGTGTGCAACCCAGCAACAGACCCTAAGGCAAGACAATGTACCCAACACTTTAGTCATAGGTGACTCTATAGTCAGGCACACTGATGTCCCACTCACCAGGCTAAACAAGGAAAAAATTACAGTCAGCTGCCTGTCGGGTGCCAGGATCTGCCACATAACACATGCACTCAAGTCACTCCACAACAAGTACAAATATGACTCTGCCATTGTCCATTTTGGAGTGAATGACTTGAGACGTACTTCCCTGGACTACATGAAAAGAGACATGGAAGAGCTCTCAGATCATGTGGCCCAAGCAGGTATGATCCTATGATCCTAGTCCTGAGTATCATCCTGTCTTCGCCCAGAATGATACCACAGTATAAGGACAAAATGATTTACTTCAACAAGTGGCTAAGCTTCTGGTGTCATTCAAAGGGGATCCAGTATCTGTCTGCCTAGGAAGACATGATTGACAAACCACGATGCTTTGACAGAGATGGTCTGCACCTGTCACTCCTGGGCTTCAGGTTACTGGCTAAAGTTCTAGCCCCCCCCCCCATAGTGCCTTTCTTAGGCAAGGTTCAAAGGACAAAACCAACTCCATAACAGATACAAGCATGCAAAATCTGAGGGTAATGCTACTCAATGCTAGAAGCCTAAACCTCAAAATGCACTCTCTCGAGGCACTCCTAAAAATGGAGAACATCGATATCTGTGCAGTAACTGAGAACTGGTTCAAGGCTCCAGAGGGCACTCCTGCAATACCAGGCTACAACTCTTACCATACTTTTTGGCCACCAAACCAAGACCGAAATACTAAAGGTGGAGGAGTCTCCATATTCATCAAGGATATTCACACCTCCAAGCTAGTTGCCCAACACAATGCATCTGAAATTCTCCAGGTGCAACTAACACTAGGTAAGACTGCAATCCAAACTGTAGCTTGCTACAGATCCCCACCATGCCCCAAGATTCTCACTACACCTTTCTAAGCATACAGAAAAATATTAAGATACAACCAAACACCCTAATACTGGGTGATTTCAACTACCCTGCCATTAACTGGGAAAACTACTCGGGTACCAACACCTTTTCCCAGCGGTTCTTGGAATTCATAAATTCCATTGCCCTGGATCAACTAATCCGTTGTCCCACCAGGGGCTCCAATATCCTAGAACTGGTGATTACCAACATGGGAAATAGATGTTCCACACCAGTGGTCACCCCCTCAATGGTCAGGTCTGACCATAAGCAAATCACCCTTGACATCCACATCCCCCCACACCCTCCACCCCAGTAAGGAAACCTCTGTAAAAAACTTCTCCAAAGCCAACTTCATGCTACTCAAGTCAGAAGTGGCAAACGTCATGACACCCATGCAGACGGGATCTAAAAGTTCGACTGCTGAATGCTACACTAAGGCACTGTATGAGCTCATCCACTCGTGCATGAAACATGCCATCCCAAATATATGGAATGGAATCTATCAGCCAGTATGTTGGCAATATCTGTTGGGACAGTATAGTCGGTACCATTGTGCAGTAGCTCAGAGCAAATCTGGGTATTGTGGAGATTCTTGATATAACTATAGAAGGCTTTGTGGTTGTTTTTAGTGTCTGCCGCAATTCTGCCTTCATAGCTGGCTTTAGAGGTTTTGATGAGGGATCTCAACTTTTTGTTGAGGCTAATAAGGGGGGTTTTCCAGTCTTGGGACTTCACTTTTTTCTGCAACAGCTTCTTCCTTCTGTTGTAGATTTTATTAATGGGAGAGGACCACCAGATTGGCTTCCTTTTTTTGGAGGAGATCATCTTGGTTCTGTTGGGTATGGCTAGTTCCATGCATTTATATACGTATTCATGCAGTGCACTGGTGTATGATTTGGCAGTCATGCATCTATTTTCCATTGGCATGGGTGCCGTGAAGTTAGCCACCTCTGTTTTTAGGAGCGCAAAGTCAGCTTTGGAGACATTTTTCATGGTGGTTACCTTTGCAGGGGCTATGGGTAAGATGTGGCTTTCCATGGCGATTAGTTTGTGGTCGGATCTAACCAGGGAGGAATTGACTACTGGTGTAGAGCAATGGTTGTCCATGTTAGTAATAACCAGGTAAAGGATGTTGCTTCCTCTAGTGGGGGTAAGAATGAACTGCTCCAGGGCATTGGAAGTGATGAATTCCAGGAACCATTGGGCCAGTGTATTGGTGCATGAGTGGTTTTCCCAGTTGATGGAGGGTTAGTTGAAGTCACCTAGTATGAAAGTATTAGGTTGGACCCTAATAGTTTCCAGGGTGCTTAGGAACATGGAGTGAGAGTCTTGGGATATGGATGGGGACCTATAGCAGGCTACGACCTGATTCGTCATCTTATCCAATGGTAGTTGTACCTGAAGTATCTCAGATTCATTCCAAAAATCTCTAAACCAATTAGAAACCCCCTGGCTTTGGTTTACTTGGCACGCTATAACTCATCTAGCGTAAACCTCTTCTTGTATGCTGTGGCCTCCTGCTTCACTCAAAATTGTTTCTTGAAGACACACTACATATGACTTCCTGTGTCTGCAGCCTTCTCAAGACATGCAGTAATTTTTCTTCCTTTCCATGTCATTACTGGAATGCAGTGATCCCTTGCTATATAACTCCTTTCACACAGTAGCCAGAATTGTGCACAAGAATTGTGCTAATTCTGTTGAACTCACATTACCACTGCAAACCAGTCTGCAAATTTGGCAACGTTTAAGGTAAAAAGTAGAACAGAGAGCAATTAAACTTAACCAGGATGCTGTCATGAAACAGTATCAGTCTTCAGACATTTGTGTGTGTATGCCAAGGCTGAGCTCAGCCACAGCTCATCTCATTCAGAATGAACTACTACTGTTTCTTCCCTTTATATATCCTTAGGCTCTTAGTGAAGACACTAGATTCCCTTCACATGAGAAGGTGAAGGTTATGAATTCTTCCTTCTTTGGCACCCCAACCTTGCAGAATGACTTGTGGATATACACTTTAGAGCTTAGCAACAACCTTCTTCCCAATTCATAGAGACTCTCACTTTACCTTTTTAACATCAGTTACAAAAAAAAGCTATTAAAATAATTAAAAACAATTCTTTTGAAATCTGTAAGAAAAATCAGAAGGTAAACATATCTAACAATTGCAGTCACTTGGCTGGCTATTTTCTTTTCCTGATTCATTGTGGCACCTTTTCTCTCTTTCCCCTAGCATTCACTCAAATAAAAGAAAACTACTGTCGGTTACCCCCAGATTCAAATAAGGATCAACTTTGGAGCAGAATTATTACCTACCTCTCCATCAGTTAGTTATGTAGTTAATAAGTTTGTAAGTTAGTTAACCAGGTAGATGGACTGGCCTTGAGTCTTGGTGTGACCAGCTCTGGTCATTCCTACATGATACAGGCCCATCCTCCTCTGCCTGAGTCATCAAAAGCCTGAGATGTTAATCAAATATAAGTCACCTGGGCCATAGTCAGGACTTTATTCACTCTACACCCCCAGCACAGGTATGACCTCCCCATTGGTTATTGCATCCATAACACTCATCATAACTTCCCTCCAAGTTTCAAGCCATAATGTCACCAGCATCACATTCTCAAGTTATGGCTCTGTGCAATTCTTCTCAGTCTGACATCATTGCATCACTTCTCTGGTGTCATCATGTAACTACAATAATCACATATGCAGTATTAGTAACAGAAATGTCACTGAAGAAACAAGATCATAAAACTATTCCACTGTGCAACAGCATTCATCCCTTCCATAGGCCAGTGAAACTAAATTAATACCAATATAATGAGAAGTAAACATGGGGATAACAAACAAGAATAAACTGTTTAAGTCATCTTCTTTGTAACACTTTACTAGAATCATTCATGTCTGACAAGAACACAAGGCCACAAGGAAATGTAATAAAACACAGGTCACAACCAAAGTGACACATAGCTCAAAACACCAGTGTGCAACCCAGCAACAGACCCTAAGGCAAGACAATGTACCCAACACTTTAGTCATAGGTGACTCTATAGTCAGGCACACTGATGTCCCACTCACCAGGCTAAACAAGGAAAAAATTACAGTCAGCTGCCTGTCGGGTGCCAGGATCTGCCACATAACACATGCACTCAAGTCACTCCACAGCAAGTACAAATATGACTCTGCCATTGTCCATTTTGGAGTGAATGACTTGAGACGTACTTCCCTGGACTACATGAAAAGAGACATGGAAGAGCTCTCAGATCATGTGGCCCAAGCAGGTATGATCCTATGATCCTAGTCCTGAGTATCATCCTGTCTTCGCCCAGAATGATACCACGGTATAAGGACAAAATGATTTACTTCAACAAGTGGCTAAGCTTCTGGTGTCATTCAAAGGGGATCCAGTATCTGTCTGCCTAGGAAGACATGATCGACAAACCACGATGCTTTGCCAGAGATGGTCTGCACCTGTCACTCCTGGGCTTCAGGTTGCTGGCTAAAGTTCTAGCCCCCCCCCCCCTAGTGCCTTTCTTAGGCAAGGTTCAAAGGACAAAACCAACTCCATAACAGATACAAGCATGCAAAATCTGAGGGTAATGCTACTCAATGCTAGAAGCCTAAACCTCAAAATGCACTCTCTCGAGGCACTCCTAAAAATGGAGAACATCGATATCTGTGCAGTAACTGAGAACTGGTTCAAGGCTCCAGAGGGCACTCCTGCAATACCAGGCTACAACTCTTACCATACTTTTTGGCCACCAAACCAAGACCGAAATACTAAAGGTGGAGGAGTCTCCATATTCATCAAGGATATTCACACCTCCAAGCTAGTTGCCCAACACAATGCATCTGAAATTCTCCAGGTGCAACTAACACTAGGTAAGACTGCAATCCAAACTGTAGCTTGCTACAGATCCCCACCATGCCCCAAGATTCTCACTACACCTTTCTAAACATACAGAAAAATATTAAGATACAACCAAACACCCTAATACTGGGTGATTTCAACTACCTTGCCATTAACTGGGAAAACTACTCGGGTACCAACACCTTTTCCCAGCGGTTCTTGGAATTCATAAATTCCATTGCCCTGGATCAACTAATCCATTGTCCCACCAGGGGATCCAATATCCTAGAACTGGTGATTACCAACATGGGAAATAGATGTTCCACACCAGTGGTCACCCCCTCAATGGTCAGGTCTGACCATAAGCAAATCACCCTTGACATCCACATCCCCCCACACCCTCCACCCCAGTAAGGAAACCTCTGTAAAAAACTTCTCCAAAGCCAACTTCATGCTACTCAAGTCAGAAGTGACAAACGTCATGACACCCATGCAGACGGGATCTAAAAGTTCGGCTGCTGAATACTACACTAAGGCACTGTATGAGCTCATCCACTCGTGCATGAATCGTGCCATCCCAAATATAACAAAGACAATCTCCTCTAAAAAAATGAAGCCAATCTGGTAGTCCCCTGCCATAAACAAACTATACAACAGAAGGAAGAAATTGTTACAGAAAAAAGGAAAATCCCAGGATGCAAAAAAACTCCCTTACCAACCTCAGTAAGAAGCTGAGATCCCTCATAAAATCCTCCAAAGCTAGTTGCAAAAATAAAATTGCCAAAGATTACAAAGACAACCACAAGGCATTCTATAGTTATGTCAAGAATCTAAATGGCTATGCTCAGATCTGCTCTGAGCTACAACAGAATGGCATTAAATATACTGATCCCAAGGATATTGCCAATATCCAGGCAGATCAATTTAGTGTCAACTTCACCCCCCTCTCACCCCCTAAAGGGCCCATCTCAATACCAAAAGATTGCCAAATTCCAGTAATCACGGCCACACAGGTAGAAACCGCACTCAACAAAGTTAAGAATACAGCATCCATGGGAACAGATGACATCCCAGGCTGTGTACTAGATGAACTATAAAATGAACTGGCACCTCACCTAAGTGCCATGTTTAATCATAGCCTCACCTCAGGCTTTGTGCCCACTGAGTGGCGCACAGCTACAGTTTTCCCACTCCACAAGGGGGGATCCACCTTGGATCCCAGGAACTGTATTCCCATCAGTCTGATGAGCCTGATCTGCAAGGACATGGAACACATTATCATGGAACTTATAAACAAAGACATTGGCAACCTTCAAACACTGGACCCCATGCAGTTTGGGTTTGTGAAGGGCCAATCTTGTCTCCTGAACCTGATTGACTTCTTTGAATCAGACTCCAGAGCTGTGGATGAGGGTAAGGTGGTCCACACAGCCTATCTGGACCTTGTCAAGGCCTTCGACATCATCCCCCCTCTGGAATCATAGATAAACGTACTAAGCTGGGCATAAATCCCTATGTCACTCGATGGGTTGCCAACTGGCTTACTGACAGAACCCACACTGTAAAAGTAGCCGACTCCAAATCCAGCTCCAGACAAGTGACAAGTGGAGTACCTCAGGGTTCAGCCCTGGGACCACTCTTGTTTGGCACCTATTTCTCTGAAGTACAGGCCAACACTAAGTGACTCTGGCTAACAAAGTTCGCAGATGACTGCAAATTGGGAGCCATTATTGAATTCCCAAATGATGTGGATATTCTACAAAAGGGCCTTACAGAAACAGTTGCTTGGTGACAGAGCCATTGGCTCAAGCTTAATGCCAAGAAATGTATAATTATCCCCTTTGGGAAAAAACATGTACCCATGAATTACCACATAGGTGGCAGTACATTAAATGCCGAAAGTGTGATGAGAGACTTGGGGACACAGGTGGACAGTGTTCTCATCTTCGATAACCACATCACCACAACAGTCAGGAAATCCTTCTATGTGGCACACCTCATCACTAAGGGCTTTTTATCCAGAAAAAAAGGAGGTCATTGTCCCACTGCACTCATCCCTCATTAGACCCATTATAGAGTACAAAGCCCCATTTGGTATGTACTTCACAAGACATCTGCAATAGCTGGAAAGGATGCAGACATACCTCACTAAAAGAATCACAGGCCTAAAGCAGATGCCCTATGCTGACCATCTAAAAAAAGACTCCAGCTATACTCTGTGGCATATCGTCTACTCAGAGGCAATCTCTGCTTAACATACAAGGCCATGTCAAACCCTGAGCTGTTGGACATGCTCCATTTAAAGAACTCCCAATCCCTCAGAGCCACACACACCAGGGATCTAAACCTTTTCATCACAATGAACAAAACATGCAGGAGCGATAGGTTCCTGACCCAGAGACTCCCCATACTCTGGAATAGACTGCCCATACATGTCAAGCAGAGCGCCTCCTTGGCCCTCTTCAAAAGGAACCTTGACGATCGGATGGGAGATAGGAAATTCACCCTGGGGATCATGTCAGTCACCCTGCTAGGCAGGGGTCCAGGGAAGTAAATATTTTGGGAAGAAATATCCAGGGAATTGTTATGGCTAGGCTTGTATAGATCCTAGGGCCGATAGCCTAGTACCAACTTATGCATCTATGAACCTAAAAAGACAAACCAATCCCTTACAGCACAGCAGTATGATATATTTTTGATGTCCACTGATAAGGCAATGACTGGTTTCTTTCCTGAATTCTCTTAGGTAAATTCTGTTGTTTGTTGCACATGAATATAACAGCGTGCCTTAATTTCTAGAACCGTAAAAACCTCTGAGAGAAAGTGGTCATTTCCAGAAGAGACCACAACAGGAATATCTATATTGACAATATTGGAATAATTACATTATTTTTTTTATTTATTAAATGTAATTCTATTTTTAAAAATATCAAAGGAAGGGTGCAAATATCCCATGTTGTTATGATATTATGTGCTGGTTAGCCTCAGTGAGAAATGATTTAATCAATAATTGTGACAGTGGTAGCCACATACAATCAGAAATGGCAGAAGACCTTTGCTTTCCCAGACAAAGGGTGAGTTCAACCTGAAACATATTTTTTTCTTATAATCAACATTTGTTTGGGATGTTACTTGCTTATGTTTCTGTCCTTTGTTATTGGCCAGGATCTGTTTATCCTAGTTTGGTGTACCATTTCATAAAGTTTACCTCTGTTGAAGCAACTATTTATTTATTTTTTTGTCGCTTTTCTGTTTTATATTTTTAATATATTTCAGTTTTTTGTCATAAATGCACTACAGAGGCAATTTATTAACTTTTCTGATGTAAGTAGTGTAGGATACACTGCCTTTCAACAACACTGCAAAAACACACATACCAATTTATAGAAAAAGTAAAACACCAGCCCCTGCCTTTCTATGTATTGCAGATAGAATAACACTGCTACTAATGGTCTTTTATTTTTTTTATGTACTAATATAAAAAGACATTAAGCTAATCTATGTGTGTATATAAATATTCATGTGCTTTTCTGTTAGATAGCAAGGTAAGTGATCTGGTCCAGGGATCTTCATCTACAATCTAGTACAGTACAAAGGTAGGGGAAAAGAAAAACAAATCCAATAGGGCATAGATTAGAAATTGTATCTTTCACATGTTAATGGCTCTGCAAATGTAGTGACATGATTACAAAGCACAGTGGATAATAAGAAAAACTGCAAACATGGATCAGCAAGATACTTTATAATATGATTAAGCAGTTACAATATTTTTCCTCAAACATTGCATTGTTAGAAGCATTCCTTCAAGCAGATGTTTGCATAGTATTGCATGTCCACAATGCAATTTTAGAAAGTCCCTCGTCCCCGATTATAAGACAAAGCTTAACCTTTTAAGTCTGATGCTTCCACTATGATGTCACTTAAGTAATCACTTGGCAGAGAAGACAGGTTTGTAGCAAAAAGGAGATGGTAGCCATTCAAAAATGACATTGGGGAAAGGTTATTCAAGATGAAATAGGCACTGATTTACTCTATCTAAGGTCACACAGTGATATGATTTGCAGCTTGTTATGAAGATAATGTTACAGAATTTAGACTTCATTTGCCATAGTCTGGAGAAAGTCAACAAGCAGGACATGTGGTACTAATTCCTTGTAAAACTTCAACAGCCTGACAGTCACACAATGTCACAAAAATGCATTGTATATCTAGATGCAGATGTAATAGCTAGTACTTACAACACTGGCTACTGACAGAGAAGTAAGTGTGAATTCTATAAGCCATGATGTATTTGTTATGAAATGGAGAAAATTTACTAACTTCTTTTTTAAACTTCCTTACCATGTGTCCCTGTTGATCAACCTTTTCTGCTTTCCCCTGGGGAATATGCCAAATATAGTTTTATATAATGTAAGGCAGAATAAATGCTAGACTATGACTTCACTGTTAAAAAAAAACTCTAGAGCCACTGATTATAAATCACTAATACTTAAATAAAAAAAAAACTGTTATATTACGCTGCTTTAAAGGGAAGCTCTACAATGCATTTGCCTGGAAGAGGTCTCAGTCTATTTTAACTTGCATATAAATATACCATAAATATATACAAACAAAAAGGTAAGGTTGAAATGCGCCCTACATATAAAATAAAGTGTTTCAGGATGACTGAATACATCCCACTGTTTTCATGCCTTAACAAATCGAAGGTCTCATTTGTTTATGTAACTAATACATCAGCACCCTGCGACCCCTTGCAGCAAAACACATTTCAGATTTAATTTCACTGCTCTTTATCTTTCATGCACTGCTGTTTTTATTTCATGTATATTTAGCTGTATTAGGATAATAATAACATGCATGTTAAAAAAAGCTAACCACTGTTATAGTAATTGCAGTTAATTTACCCTTAAGCAAACCAAATATGTAAGTCATGCAATTAGAATGCTGACACTTGAACACCACTGGAAGCAATTATATTATTCTGAATCAATGAACTCAGAACACATCCTTATAATCAAAGAACACTATAAAATATAACAAAAATGAGTAGTTGTATATTTTGTAATTGTGAAGTACAGGATAGACATGCCAAGAGAATTCTTGAAACAGATAAACGTAGCAATATACAAATGCCTTTGTATGACATTAAAGAAATTAATCAGTTTGGGAACCATGTCAGATTGACAATGATGCCTTTGCAAGAAATTGAGCTACCACTTTCTCTAAGCCTGCTAGCTACTGCTCAAACTGGAATTAAAAAAAACAGCTATGGCTGTCATGAATCTGAACACATCAGTCATTAAAACTTATTCAGAACTGACACAAATATGAATCTCCTCTTATCACCATCTTCCAGCAATATATCTAAAGTCCAGGATACATTATGTAATTCAATGTACAAAAGTATGCCTTTTGAAATAGCTTGATTGGAATGGTTTTCTTTCTTCATACATCACCTTGAGCATGCTTTTAAAATGTAATTTTGTTTGACTGCTTCTCATCTGGGACATGTTTGTGCATTATTAATAGCCATAAATAAGCCTGCATCACTTTCTGACATTAAGACCATGGCATATCCAATCATGCACAATCTGATTTTGCATCTTTAGTCTATGCGCCCTATACAGATAAACATATAAAATCTTATTCTAAATAAGACCTTTCTCAAAGCCAGCATCAAAAATGCAGAAAAAAAAATATCTTACACACAGTAAATTTAAATTCAGAAAAGTGCATGAGTAATGTTAAAGAGTTAGAAGGGATATAAAAACAGTTAAGAAAGAGAAATAAATATCAATGAACTGTACTGGGTCTGGGTATGAAATGCAGAATCAAGGAAAAAGAATGCATAAACTATTCCTTTACGGATGATCTGGCATATTTTCAAGATAACCACTCAGTTAAAATAGTTCTTATTTAAAGTTTGTTTCTGATACCTTACAAGAACTAAAGTCACCAAATGTCTCCCAATATTATTTTTCAAGAAACAAGAGGAAATAACTAGTTTCTGATTTTGATAAAAAAAGCCTTTATATTGTCCTTTAACTTTTTTTGAAACCTTACTCCATTCCCAATATATCTCATCAGTAGGACGCCAGGGTGAAATGGAACTACGACTCATTTTTCCTATAATGTCATCTTCTTCAATCCACTAAGCATATAAGTGGGCACAGGTCTACTAAGAATGATATTATACTTGAGTGTTTCTATTTGATCACAGTGTCAGCATGCAAAAGTATTCAGTATTAGACAATCTTAAAGGTGGATAAGGAATATACTAGAATGGAGCTGAGTTATCTCTAGTCTGACATTTCTCTGACACATACAAGATTTTAAGTTGAAAAATATATCTTCTCAATTATTTAGCTGTTGCTTAGTAAGTAACCACCCACCTCTTACCTAATCCTACTGCCATATATCATGCATAGTATATTTACCCTTGTCTTATGAATAGAAACAGTATGCATGGAAAATATCTCCATAAACAATAATTAAAGAGAATAACATCCTTCATAATATCTAGTAACTTCCTTTGCAAAATAGCTTATATACTTTCTATGATCTTCCTTGTCAGAAAACAAAAGAGCTAAATGTTTACAGGGGTCCAAAACTATATGTAGCAGCATTTTAAAATAGGTTAAACTGAAAATGGATAGTGAAATAACGTAAGATGAAATTTAATGTAAATATGTTGAAAACCAGGGAACTGGAAGTTAGGAAATGATGTAACAAAGATAGAAGGATCAGGCACTCTAGAAATCGTTCTTCTTTCTACTGAAGAATTTGCATGATTTGGCCATTAGTCTGAAGTCCAGAACATCAAGTTTCAAACACATTTGAAAGGATTAATTATGTATAATTGTATATAACAGTGGAATCCAATCCTTGTCTCGACGACTAATATTTACTCTCATCAAATTATCAGAAAGCCACATCTCCATAAAAAATAGAAACATGCCTAGTGGCTTGAATCCAACCAGTAAAATAAGTAAATAAATACACAGATAAATAAATAAATAAATAAATAAATAAGTGAATAAATAAATAAATAAATAAATAAAATAATTATAATAAGTGGAACATAGGTGAACTTACAATGGGAATTAAACATGTCTTTAAAACACTATCTAAAGCTAATACATAAAAATAAAAGTATTTTACCCTTACAATTTTTATTTTACTGTTTTAAATACTACCCTGAAATTGAATTTCATGGTTATTTGGTTAACTCGAGCAAAAAATAAAAATAAACAAAAATGTATGACTCAGAGTTCAAATAATAAATAACATCCATACCTTTAAAAAAATGACCTGCACTTGAATGTGAAATCATCCTGACATCTGATAATTTATGATGAACCCTGATATTGACTGTGTATCCCAAAAATTGATTTATCTGACTGCAGATGACACTTAATGGTTATTAGAATCAGTTCATATGCATATGTTATAACTGAAAACATTTCTTTTTCTTATTTTAATACCAGGTTACATGTCTAATAGTATACATAATTGTAGATTTAATACCAGTATAAATAATGTGCCAACTCTGCACCTCTCAAAACCTGATTCCTCAGTTTACCACTACTACTGCCTATAATAACTTACTCTCTGTCAAGCTGATCTCTTCTACCTACTAGTATGACTATTCAAAAAAATACAATCTATGCTTATTTTGTTGTAATACCCACTTGATAACCATATTGATTGATATGATTGACATGTACACCTATGTTGTATTTCTGATTTGATATGATTGACATGTATTGCAATACCTACTTGATAACCATATTGATTTGATATGATTGACACGTACACCTATACTGTATTTACTACTTCATCTCTATTGATGTTCTTGTAGAACTTATCTTCACAATTTGTTAGTATACTTACTGTGTTATTTGATGTTTATGATATTGACATGTTGACCTTTGCATATTCAACAGTGTCTCCTGACTTGTGTATTCAACTGTGACTCTTGTATTGTATTGAATGTGCTTGTTAATGTGGAACTTTTACCTTTGTGTTTTCATCTGTGACTCTTGACTTGTGTATTCAGCTGTGACACTTCTATTGTATGTGCTTGTTAATGTGGAGCTTTTCTCCCAGGGCCTGCACTGAAAATGGGCTCCCCTTTGCCCAGTGTGGACCATCCTGGTAAGCAAATACAAATAAATAAATAACAGAAGACAGCTTTATATTATTCTATTCCTTTTGTAAAAAGGAAATTAAGGGAGGTCCTGTCCTTTTAAATAAATTGATGTATTGTTTAACTGATGTATATTCTTTATTATAGCAATCTAATATGATAATATACAATACGACTCCAACACATTGAATTCAAATTCTCTAGTAACACATCAAAAGCATTGCCTTACAGTTAATTACGGATATGCCTTCTGTGAATGTATTTCTTTTACTTAAGAAAAAACCTAGAGCCAAAACTATGGCATGAGACATCTCTCTACTGAGGACAAAGACAAACTGGCTATAATATAAGACAATTGTTATGTCATTCTTAATTTTCATGTTATCTAAATTATCATTAATCATTGAAATAGATCTTAAATTCCTATTATTCCATCCTGATTCTACATCTGTTTATTAGTATCAATCCAGTTTCAGTTATGGAGGATGATGGACTACAGGATTATTCACAATTCTAACATAGCCTTCATTTCATCTTTTAGATTTTGGTGAATGGTTAATCACTTTGCAGGGAAATCATTTAATTGGTTTCTGGAGTCCCAGTTCTACACCGTAATCTACCAGGTGGGTACACCCTGGCAGACTAGTAAACATATCCCCAATTTCCTGCTATGCTGCTCAGATTTCCTGAACCAGGCCCAGGTTTAGTTGTAGGAATATGGCCATCCCATCTACCGAGGTATCAGATTGAGCATCATCAATGAGTTCTACCTCCAGATCTCCCTCGGCCTCCTACTGCAACTCATTGTAGATACTGAGTACCAGGACATATCTGTCATGATAAGAATTTATGAGGATAACATGCTTGAGTATGTACTTTAGTCTCCTACCTGGTATCTCTTTCATGTACCCATTATAGAGTATAACGCCTCATTTGGTATGTACCTCACAAGACATCTGCAACAGCTGGTAAGGCCACAGAAGTACCTCACTAAAAGAATCACGGGCCTAAAGCAGATACCATATGCTGACCATCTAAAAAAACTCCAGCTATACTCTGTGGAATATTGTCTACTCAGAGGCACTCTCTGCTTACCATACAAGGCCATGTCAAACCCTGAGCTGTTGGACATGCTCCACTTAAAGAAATCCCAATCCCTCAGAGCCACATGCTCCAGGGATCTAAACCTTGCCATCACAATGAACAAAACATGCTGGAGGGATAGGTTCCTGACCCAGAGACTCCCAGTACTCTGGAATAGACTGCCCATACATGTCAAGCAGAGCGCCTCCTTGGCCCTCTTCAAAAGGAACCTTGACAATTGGATGGGAGATAGGAAATTCACCCTGGGGATCACATAAGTTGTCCTGCTAAACAGGGGTCCAGGGAAGTAAATATTGTGGGAAGAAATATCCAGATAATTGTTATGGCAAGGCTTGTATAGGCCCTAGGGCCGATATTCTAGTACCAACCTATGAACCTATGAACCTATGTACTTGACATCACTCACATTTTTTATAATGGTGAAAAGGCCATCCAAGGCTGCCTGAGGCTTGTTTTGTGTCACAGGAATAAGTATCATCACCTATTGCTCTACATAATACTCTACAACTCTAGCTTTTCACCATACCTGATATTTTGCTGCTGCTGTTGTACCTGTGCTAAGTTGTCCTGAACCATGCCCATGAGCCTCTTAAAGTATAGTCCTTAGGTCTGGCACACATTCCTCATTGAATCATACCCACCCTCCCACCTAATTGTGAATTAAATCAATTAATTAAATGCAGGGTTTACTTACCCTGTGACCATACAGTAGCTCAAAGGGTGAAAAACTTGTGGATTCCTGTGAATTCCTGTGGGTTCTCCCTGTATGCTCAATGAGGCAGATAATTATCCCACCCCCTCTTGCAATGGTCTGCAAATGTTCACACAGTGGTCTTCAGTGTAGAGTTTAGCCATGCCACCATACCACTTGTCTGTGGATGGTAGGGGGTAGGCTGTAGGTGCTTTAACCCACAGCACTTCCACAAACATGCTAGCAGTCACATCTCTTTGTTAGCATTTACCCTATGGAAACCTACCCTGCAGTAAATGTCTAACAAAACATTTGCTATCTTCTCTGCTTCAATGGAAGACATAGCCACCACGTCTGAGAAGCTATTGGCATAATCCACCACCAACATTTGTTTCTTACTTGTGGAATGTCGAATAATCAGCGGTCTCACAATACCCATACCTACCCACTAAAATGGCTACTCAGTAACAGGCCTAGGCTTTATATCCTACCTTGTCAACTTTTTGGTCATGAATGCAGGTCCTGCATTTCCTTGATATATCCTTTACAATCCCAGGCCAATAAAAATTTTGCATAAGCTGTCTTTTAGTGTTCTTTATGCCCATCTGGCATGCAAAATAAATATAATGAGCTATGCCTAGCAGTGCCATTTGTAAGTCCTGAGTACTACCAGCTGCTATATTTCTTCTCACTATAACCCTCCTTCTTTGACCCATTCCCTGTACAACAACCATTATTCCCAGTATATGGACTTTTTCTCCCCTTCAGTTTCTTGACCCTTCCTGGCTACCTCCCTGAAGCCCTATAAAGTAGAATATGAGAGCTAACCATGCCTTGACTACTTCTTACTGAACATTCCCAACTCATACTAAAGGAAGCCTAGTACCATCTACCTGTGGTACCTTGAGATCTATGTGATTTCTATCACTTACTGCTCACCTTGAAGTTTCACCTTCCAAGGTAAACCCTGTACCTTCCCCATGCTATAGCCCAGATCGCAGCTCATTGCTACTGACCATCTTTACCCTGAAAATAGACACATATTTACCCTTAAAATAGCCACATCACCAGGCCAAGATGGAGGTGTGGGACCTGGCTGGATTCCCCTACAGGCTTTCCCTACAGACTTTCATCCATACCTGTCTGTGGGTAACAGCATGCACATGAGAGATTGTACAGCCAAAAATCATTTGCTAGTAATATTCCTCATCATTTTCAATCCTTCTGGGCAGTTAAAGTGTTTTCAATCCTTTGATTTCACTACACTTTGAGTCATTTTAAGAGCTGAATATTGTTATTTATTTAGTCAAAAATGGTGTGTTTTGCTTTAGGAGGGTGTATGTGCTTGCCGACTCCTAATTGGCTCTTTTCCTATACCTAAAAGACAGGAAATATGAGTAGATGTTAGTGTGTGGACTTGATTAGTGGCTTACAGTGATGCAAAGATGTAAAAATGGATCTTTGCATGTTAAGTGTGTGGGGTTGTTGGTTATCCATGATGGATGAAATGGATAATTTTTGTCTGTTGGACTTACTAGATAGAGACTTTTTGTCTAAATATAAGGTCTGTCAAATGTTTAATAGTAACATGGGTGGTTGGGATTTGGATAATTTAACTTTTAAAGATGAAAAAGAATTAGAGAATTGGTGTAAGTTTGGAATAATCAAATCTACAATTGATGTGGGTATTCAGGTTGATTTGCAATTGAATAACATCCACATATTCCCAGATACTAAAATTTTAAAACACAAAGGGATTCAAGCTGTGTCTGCTGGTTTCAATAGTCTGGATAATAAAAGAGAAATTTGAATCAAAGGAGCTAATTTATAATGAGACTAATGATGCGACTCAGAGAACAGTTAAGAAGACTTTGGTGTTGAATGGTTGTTAGTCAGATCAGAGGGTGAATGAGCTGATGGTAATTTAATGACTGGGAATGGTGGTACTGGGATAAAGAGAGGTCCCAAAGATATGAAAGAAATCTGTATGGAATTTGATTTACAAAGAAAGAAAAGAAGGAGGTCCATGGGAGGAACATCTCTGTCATGCTGGATGTTGAGGGTCATGAGTAAGAAATCACAAATCCACCCAAAAGTGATAGTAATAATAGAAATATATTAATTACATGTGATTTAGTGATAAGAATCATTAAAAATAAGTTTTCTGGAAAGAATTAGAAAATAGTTACAGTGACATGTTTGAGGGGCGTAAGATGTATGCTGTTTTATTGTCTTTAAAAAGTTATTTAATTTGGGTATCAATATGGTAAGGCTGTTATTGTAGCAGGCATTAGTGATATGGGGAAAAGTAACGAGTCAATATTTGTTAAATATGTAAAGGACATTGCAGAACTATGTAGAGAAAAGTCATTTGATGTTTTTTTGTAATGACATTCTAGCTCTGAAGTTTGTGCAAGTCCTTACTTGCTAGGAGATGGGGTGGCTAGGAGATTTACCAATAGTTTAACAAAAATGTGTCTGCAACTACAAATGATTTGGTTAATCTATGATCTGTGGAAAGAGATGGTTTATAACAATAGTTATTATAGCATTGAAAAGTTCCTTCAGAGTTTTATCGGTTATAGGTTCCTTTTTAAAAAACTGAGTACTCTGAATATTTTTTAGAAAGGACCATAAGAACTCTGATAAGAGTTACTCTGCGAAGGCTTTAAGTCTGAAATTTTTTGCATACTGTAAGAATAATGAATAATACATTTTGCTTGTTGGAAGTTAGAGGCAAGTGTGATTTAAATGAAGCATTATTAATCACAGAAACTTGGTTCTCTGAAAAAAACAACAACTCTGTATACCAGGTTATAAAGGGTAACATAACTTTAGACAGCGCAGAAAAATGGGAGGTGTATCAGTCTTATGTTAAAGAAAACCTTTTCTCTGAATTAACATCAGTCAGAGTTTTGAAATTGTTTTTGTTAGTGTTAAAATTATTAATCTGCTGGTTAGGTTATGTTTATTCAACAGGTCACCAAATTGTTCTTCATGTGAGACTAGGAAGCTTAGTAAACATATATTTGATAACTTTGAGAAGTTTTATGAGTTTGTGGATGGGGATTTTAATGTACCAAATATATTGTGGAATAAAATAAATAATCAACCCGGGGTTCTTAATGAACTTTTGAATTTTATTATTCTACATTGGTATGCACATATTGTTGACTGACAGACTAGGAGGAAATATTTTTTTGGATATTGTAAGGACTAATTTAGAGAAGCGGTTTATAAAATGTACTATTGAACCAGGGTTAGTAGGTTCTGATCATAATAATGTAAAATTGACTTATGTTCCTTCCTAAGTGATAAACCATGTGTAGGAAATTGAACTTATAAAAGGGCATTTTATAGAACTGGTTACACAAAATAAATGAGAAAATAAATAAGAATGGAAGGAAAACTCATTTAATATTAATATTTTTACAGAATGGAGGATATTTTATGCATTTAAGTCACTTAATTGATGATTTTTGCCCTATTAATATCTATAAAGGGAAAATCACACAAAACTTCTTGTGGACTTGTGAATTAGAAATGGTTAACAGAAGTAGGTAACTATGTTGGTAGAAGTTTAGACAATATACCAGTAGGAGTAATGAAGAAAGCTCTAAAGATATTAACATAAGTTGTAAGAGAAAATAAAAAAAGGCTCTAAAAGGTTAACTTGCCATAGGATGGATAACAAAATATATTGTATAGATATTTAAATTCACATAAGGGAACATACTGATTTATAATATAATATGGAATGATAATTTAGTAACAGATTTATGTTTTTATCTAATATTTTTGTGAATTCTTTTGACATAACTCATGAAGGCCCAATAACTGAAGAACATCTGTCTCGTAGTTGCAATGCCCATGCCCTGATATTCTTATTTCTTAAGAGTGGTTTTGAGGAAGTGTTAAGATTAACTCAAACTCTGCTGCTTGCCCTAATGAAAAATAAAATAAATCTCTTAATCCCTAGTTTATTATACTTATTGCAGTGGTCTATAGTAATGGGTTTCACTCCATATTTATGGAAGGAAACAATAGTTGTCCTAATGCCAAAAGGTAGAGATTAGTCTTTTGTGAATTACTTTAGAAAAATAAGTTTAATTTGCTTATCTGGAAAATGTTTCAAGAGAGTAGCTATAGGTTCATAGGTTCATAGGTTCATACTAGGCTATCTGCCCTAGGGCATTTATAAGCCTAGCCAGAGTGTGTTTGGCTTTCGCCCATTTTAAATGAATTTTGCTATGCCCTTTTTCGAGGTTAGTATATTGTGCCTCTGTCTAACAGTGACACAGAAGTGATACCCGGGGTAAAACCTATGATCTCCCATCCACTTTTCAAGATTCCTCTTGAAGAGAGTCAATGAGGGACTCTGCCTAACCTGGACTGGGATTTTATTCCAGAGTGAAGGGAGCCTCTGGGTTATGAATCTGTCCCTCCAGCATGTCCTATTTACTTCAGTGCTGAGGTTCAAGTCTCTCGAGTGCGTAGCTTGATGGGATTTGGATTTTCTGAGGTGCAGCATGTCCATTAATTCCGGGTTGGACATGGCTTTATACGTCAGGCACAGATCGCCTCTGAGCAGGCAGTATGCCACTGAGTAGAGCTGGAGTTTCTTTAACCGGGCAGCATATGGCATCTGTTTGAGCCCTTTGATCCTCTTGGTGAGGTACTTTTGGGGTCTTTCCAGTTGCTGCAGGGGTCTGGTAAGGTACATCCCAAAAGGGGCATTGTACTCAATTATGGGCCTGATGAGGGATGAGTAAAGAGGCACGATGACCTCCCCTGATCTAGATGTGAATCCCTTCATGATTAGGTGGGCTATATAAAATGTTTTTCTAACCACTTTGGCCACATGGTTTTCAAATGAGAGATTGCTATCAACTTGGGTCCCCAGGTCCCTAATTACTTCTTCTGTACTTAATGGATTACCACCTATGTGGTAATTTGTGGGCACTTTTGTTTTTGCCAAAGGGGATGACTATACACTTTTTGGCGTTTAGCTTGAGGCCATGGCTCTGGCACCAGTTGTCTGTTTCTATGAAGCCCTTTTGTAGGATGCTTATGTCGGCTGGAGAGTTGATTATGGCACCTAGTTTGCAGTCATCTGCGAACTTGATCAGCCACAGTCCTTCCATGTTGGCCTGTACCTCCGAGAAATATATACCGAACAAGAGAGGTCCCAGGACTGAGCCTTGTGGGACACCACTTGTAACTGGTTTGGAGTCTGACATGGCTCCAGCAATTCTAACCATGTGGGTTCTGTCCTTGAGCCAGTTTGCAATCCATCTAGTGACATAGGGGTTTATATTTAAGCTGGTGAGCTTATCTATAATGCCCGAGTTGGGTATTGTATTGAAGGCTTTTACGAGGTCCAAGTAGGCTGTGTGGACCACCTTCACCTCGTCAATGGCCTTGGTGACTGTTTCAAAGAAATCGACCAGGTTTAAGAGGCAGTATCTGCCCTTAACAAAGCCGAACTGGGTAGGATCCACTGTCTGTAGGCCCCCAATATCTTTATTTATGAGGTCCATGATGATCCTTTCCATAGCTTTGCAGACCAAGCTAGTCAGGCTTATGGGGCGATAGTTTCCACGATCCGTTGAGGCACCACCTTTGTGGAGAGGGACCACTGTTGCTGTACGCCACTCTTTGGGTACATATCCTGTAGTAAGGCTGAGAATGAACAGTAGTTTTATGTTTGGGTATATATATATTGGAATCAATGTTGAATAATACCGACATCTTTCAACATGAATTTACTTTGGGAAAATCCTATCAGATAAATTTATTTTTTTATCAACAACAGTGGGAGTTCTTACATGTGGGGTAATCTGTTGATAACATTTCTTTAGCTATGACAAGAGCTTTTGATACAAACCTTCACAACAGAATAATCTCTTTAATAGTGGATATATGTGGAGGGTGTATATTAATTCCATGAAAGACATTCATTGACTTCATCTTCCGCGAGCAACCATTGAAAATTAATTGTATAATTAGGTTGGTGAAGAACTGTTTATATTACAGGGCTTGTAGAGTGAGAATTAAATACATTTTCTGTAATATCCAGGTCTTTTGTGGAAGCTTTTTTTCACAATACTTTTAAGGACTTAATTGACTGGTACATTTTATTATAACCTTACAGGCTTCATATATTACCATTTCATTTGTATTCTTCTATGGTTCATATCAGCTAATATACTAGTCAACAGGTATATTTGATTTATTTTCTTCAAGGAGTGGATGATTTGCATTGATATTAAATTTGGATTTTGTTAAATGTTAGGACTGTTTATTTTAGCCAAACTTGGCTAATGGCTGTGTTTTGTAGCGTTTATACTGGTGGTGTTCTACATGAGCTTTTTTATTTTCCATGTTATCCATATACTTTGAATAACCGTTTGATTAATAGTGTGGATAGCACTAACAGTTTAGAAATTATTATTGATTCAAGATTTAATTTTGAGTTATGAGTAACTCAGACATTAAGAAGAAGTTATTGTGAATTGCACAAACTGGTAAGCAGAGAAAATAATGTTCTGTTTCTGCTGTTTAAGATAATAATAAGACCTGTTATTGAACATTGTGGCTCTGTGTGTGTGTGTGTGTGTGTGTGTGTGTGTGTGTGTGTGTGTGTGTGTGTATATACACACATATATATATATATCTATATATATATATATATATATATATATATATATAGAGAGAGAGAGAGAGAGAGAGAGAAAGATATCTGTATATATTTCTATATATAGATCTATATCTAATCTCTCTCATTCTCTCTCTCTCTCTCTCTCTCTCTCTATATATATATATATATATATATACGGTTCTACTTCAGTAGATCACAATACCATAACACTGAAACTCATAAAGATGAGACAAAAACATTGCAAATTCACATCTACGAATGTTAACAAAGCTGAATGTTTTAAACAATGAATCAACTAATGCGTATGTCCAGAAGTCACCAGAGGATGTAAATGGACATTGTGTGAATTACAGAAATAAATTCATGTATTAGTACATATAACATAAACAAAAAAATACAACTTTTTCAATGTTTTTGCAGGGGGGCAAGCCCCCTGCACACCCCATCCACCCACACCGCCTGCAAATTACATATACCATCTCTGAGATTGCACCGCTGTGGGGAAGAGGGTTAATTTCCCGATCCTCACTGTACCACAATCTCTATTCACAATCAGTAAACATGAAAAACTTTTCTCTCACATATTATTTTACACTGAAGAAGATGTCTTTCTGAATTAGTGCAATGTCCATTCAAATTCTCCGATTACTTCCTGGCATGCACATTACTTGATTCATTGTTTCAAAATTTCAGCTTTGTTAAAATTCCTAGATGTATATTGATGATGTTTTTGTCTCATCTTTATGAGTTTTGGTGTTATGCTATTTTGATGTACTGAAGTAGATATACATAGGGTCTATATTAATTCTGCAAAAGGCATATTCATCGAATACTTCTTCTTCAAACAACTGCCCAAAATCACTTCAGCAAACCGTGGAATTTTTCTCACAGTTCTGAAACACTTGGCCATCACATACACTTTGCCCTTTTCCTCACTGAAGTGCGATCTCAGAGTTGGTATATATAGTTGGGGGTTGTGGGGAGCTGTCCCCCCACATTGGGTGGATGTGGGGGCAAAGCCCCCACTTGGGTGGATTTGATTTAGTCCATTGTGTGTATTGGATGGCCGGTGAGCAAGAGTTTTCAAACCATGGGAAAAATTCCACGGTTCGCTGAAGTGATTTTTGGTGCTTGTTGTTCACGGAAGATGAATTCGATAAATATATCTTTCATGGAATTAAAATAGACCCTCCACATATTATATCTACCTCTCTCTCTCTCTATATATATATATATGTATATATATATACATATACAAGGCTCACACTGAGTAGCTTGAAAGGATACAAAGGTCCTTTAATCACCGCTTAACAGCTTTTTTAAGGGGTATCAATTATCAAAGCTGGTTGAAGTTATTATCCATATTTTCTGTTAAATACAGATTATTTAGGGATTGTTTAATCACAATTTAAAAATTTTATCATTTGGAATGTTATGGTTTTACTGTGGATGTGACAGCATTTTGCGGATACGAGGAATAATAAATTTTTTGGCTGATACTGGAAATTACAATTCTGGTTTAAGCCAAAATAGTTTTCATTTTAGGGCTGGTAGTTGGTGGAATTCACTTCCTATAAGAATTAGAAGTATGAAGTCTATATCTCAGTTTAAGCAGAGTTTGGATAAGTTAGTGGTTAACAGATCTTTCGATCCTAGATTGTTTGGAGGCAAAGTCATAGAAGGCATTAATAGGCTCTGAATTTGAATAATGTAACATTGTATCACTGTAACATCAGCAAGGATGTCATTAAACACAGACATCTGCTTGCAACCTTGCTCACCTTCCCAGTCCAGATAGACTCTGGCCAAAGGTACCTGAAAAGAATTCCCACAAAAGGATCTAACTGGAGTGGATTTACTACTGCAGGTTAAATATGGATATGTCTCTAGCTGTGAATGTTTGCAATGGCCTCCTTCCCATCTACCAGGATACAGACTCATGTGACAGGTACAGCTGTTCTCTCTAAATAATCCACCACTGCTTTAGTACTAGTCTTGTTTGATGCTTCTTGAGATTTCTGAGCCCCCCCCTTAGTGCAAGAAAGACAACACATGGACTATGTGGTTACATTTAAAATATCTATCCCCTGAATATGAGCATGTGCCTGAATCTGGAGCTGCCCCCTTGTAACGTGTAATTTGCTAGGATGACTTAGGTTGCCCCATGAGTTCTCAGTACTAATGTGCTGTGCTGCTCCCCTCCATGCAGTGGCAATCTGCTTGCTAGGTAAAGGGCCCTTTTTTGCTCCATCTCATCAGAAATTTTACTCTCCCAGTCTGCCACTCAAATACGTATGTATTTAGACATAGTGCCAAGGGACTGATCCCTGACCAAAAGACCTGCAAGCATTTTAAATGTAGTGACATTACATTTATTTTATTTTTTTATTTTACATTTGTTGACCGGGCTAGTCTAGCTGGACATGTATCCGTTTTCAGTAGAGGCCCGGGGAGAAAAGCTCCAGTACAGGCAATAAACAATGATTTGGCAAATAAAGCATTAATATGAGTAAACAATACAAGGTAAAAAGAAAATTCAATTTCAACACAAAATAAATACTAAAAATAGGAGATAAACTTATAATATATACTACTGTATTAGACTTATAAAACAGAAACTATAACACAAGATGAAGTTAAAAAAGGTTGCTGGTAAAGTCTACTTCTCAGATATAAATCTCAAACTATTGAAAGTGTTTGTGAGGAGCTCAGTAAGGGAAAGGGGAGCAAAATTAGGTAAATGAGGACATGGTTTCAGTAGGGATTAGCACAAGGACACAACCACTGTGCTTTAAGATGTTCTCTGATGTGTTTTTGAAAAGAGAGGTAGAGTTTTGATTAGTTATTTCTTGAGGGAGTTGATTCCAGTTTTTACCTATGGAATTTGAAAATAATGAATCCCCAGCTTTATTATATGATTTAGTTAGAGATACTAGGAGTTTGTTAGCAGAACGGAGTGTGGCTAGGTTTTTATATGGTATGATCAGTTTTGTAAGGCTAGGGGTGGCATCAGGGTAGTAGAGGGTCTTTTGAATGATGAGTAGTTGTTGATAGAGTAAGTGGTTAGTTAGCTCTAACCAATCTAGCTGTTTGAGGTTAAGACAATGGTGTGTTCTTAGGGGAGTAGCAGTAATGAATCTAGCTATGCTATTGTAGCAGATAGAGAGTTTGGTAATGTTATTTTTGGATAAGTTAGTATAGATAGGTGAGGCATAGAAGAGGGTGGAGATCAGGTGTGTCTGAGCAATGGTTTTTCTAGCTACTGGGGTAAGAAAGGGTTTAATTCTGTAGAGAGTCCCAATTTTTTTGTTGACAGCTTTAATAGTGATGTTGATGTGTTCATCATAATTGAGACTGTTATCAATAGTTACACCTAGTAATCGAGTGGTCTTATCAGGGTTAATACTGGTTGCATTATTCGAGGAGATAGTAAAGAGAGGTGTGGGAGATTTATGAGTGGGAGTAAAGAGAAGAAGCTTAGTTTTTTTGGGGTTAAGGAGGAGGCAGTGTTGCATAAACCAATTTTCGACAGTTAAGAAGACTGTTTGGGTGAGGGACTGGAGGGAGGGAATATTTTTAGCAGTGCAGATTAATGTTGAGTCATCAGCATATTGAATGCAGGTGGCTTGTGGTATATTGAGATGTAGGTCATTGATAAATAATGAAAAAGAAGGGGCCAAGGATTGATCCTTGTGGAACACCAATATTTACTGGGAGTAAGGAAGATAGGTTGTTCTCCCATAGGACTGCTTGTTGCCTGTTTTGGAGATAGCTCTTAAACCACTGTAGCAGTGTGGGCTGAGAGAATAAAGGTTTAGTTTGTCAAGAAGTAAATTGTGGTTAACCATATCAAAGGCTTTTGAAAGGTCTATGAATAGTGCTGAGGAGAAATGATTTTTGTTTCTATTATTATTTATGGAGTCAGAGAAGGAAAGGAGGGCAGTTGTAGTGCTGTGGAATGGTCTGAATCCATGTTGACAGTCGGCTAGAAGTTTGTTTTGAAGAAGGTAGTTAAGAATTTGTTTATGAACACATCTTTCCATAATCTTGGCTAATGGGGAAAGTAAGGCAATAGGGCGAAAATTTGAGAGTTCAGTTGATGAGCCTCCTTTGTGTAGGGGAATTATATGAGATATTTTCCAAAAGGTGGGGATTGTTCCCTCAGTGATAGTCCTATTAATCAGTATGGATACTGGATAATTGATAGCTTTTGCAGCTATTTGTAGGTATTCGGATGGGAGTTGGTCAGCAGATGGGGTGCAAGGTTTGAGTTTTTTAAGAAGCTTATAAATAAGAGAAGTAGCAACAGGTTGAATCTGAAAGGTCTTGGATGAGGGTAGAGAGGTATTTGGTAAGGAAGCAGTAGATGTGGGTAATGAGTTAGCTAGCGATTGAATGGCTTCTGTAAAATACTTATTAAAGGCTTCAGGGATCTGTGTAGCATTGTTGAGATGAAAGCCTGAAGGGGTAGGAGTAGGTGAATGTCCAGGTTTAAGAAGTTTATTAACACTTGACCAGAATTTTTGAGGGGTTTTTTGACTGCTTTGTTGAAGGTTAAGATAATATTCCTTTTTGTCTCTAACAGTATCTTTCTTGGTGGCATTTCTTAATTGTTTGAAGAGGAGGTGATCAGATGCACATTTACTACCTCTCCATTTGTCCCAGATTTTATTTCTGAGGATCATTTTTTCTTTTGTTTGCTTAGATAGCCATGGAGCAGATTTGGATCTTATTCTAGTAGAGTGAAAGGGGGCATGATGATCAAGGATTTGAAGAAAGGTTGTATTAAAGTAGGTCACTGCTTTATTAAGTTCAAGATGAGTTAGTGGTGACCAGTCGCATGCTTGCAATTCAGTAAGGAAGTTATCTGGGTTGAAGAACTTTTTTGAGCGGGATGTTCTTAGTTTATGAGTGTGTGGAATATTCACTTTTTGTCTTATCACATATGTAAGCATATGATCACTGATATTATCTGGAAGGGTTCCTGGGGTATAACTGCAAGGATGGTTATTAATAAGGATCCAGTCAAGTCCATCTTGAAAAACAAGTACTGATTTTTACAATATACTTAGTCATACATTCATCTGTCTTGTAACATGCAAACAAGCAGTCTTTAAGTATGGCATCATTTAAACAGTCTATATCAATCAAGTTTGGAAACTGTATTCATTGATTTACCCATGATCAACAGAGTTAAACACTTCATCTCCTGGTCTTGATCAGCTTGGTGGTGAATGCACACCCTCTCAAAGGCCCTAATAAAATAATCAAAATAACCTACCTCCTTATACTGAAAAAACATTTGTACTGACCTGGGCTTCCTGGATGTAATATTCCCAAAAACCATGAGTCACATGCTTTTGCAGTATGGCGATTATCTAGTTGTCATGCTGGCATTGCTCTTCTTTCTCCTCGCATCCACTTTGCTGCATTCAATTTACTGCCTTGCGCTCCATGCACCTCATTTTCAGTACCAGCCTCTGTAATTCCAACCAGGCTGAAATGTCCTCTGGGATACAAATGGCTGCCTCTAAGCTGTACTGTGCACAAATCTGCCACCATTTCCCCTCTGGACATATCATTCTGCTGTTTTCATCTCACATTGCATAACTTTGTCAGCTGGGCTACTAAAGTTTTATCAAACTTGTTAGAAGAGCTCATGTTCTGCCTGTTCCTTAAGTGAGCAGATTAGAAAATAACTGCTGTACACAACCTAACTTCTATATGCTTTACCTTCTGGCTGTGAAGGTAGATACACACACACACACACACACACACACACACACACACACACACACCATTTGTAACAAAACTGATTTAGTCTCAGTAATGTCAGTTTTAGTATCCTCACCATTGAACATCACATGTGGAGAATGTGTGACACCACTGCCACCCAATGGATGTGGCACCATTATCCTTCAAATAGTAATATAATAGCAGGAAATTGCATACAAGTCTGTTTGTAAGATCAACCCATAAAGTACAACCTGGTTTCAAGCGATTAAAGGAAGATGCACTGTTTGTGCTTCCAATCTTCACACTCAAATTGAACTGCACACTGTTGACTTACTGAGCTGAGACTTTGGCCCAGCTCTACCAGGCTCCTTCCTCACCATTATCAGTTTGAAACAATGTTTTTCAGTGCAGTTTTATCCATGGTAACTGTCTTTCAGATAAAGTATTATTTCACACACAGACACACACACACACACACACACACACACACACACACACACACACACACACACACACACACACACACACACACACACACACACACACACACACACACACACACACACACACACACACACACACACACACACACACACACACACACACTCACATTTGCACACACACACATACACACAGACACACAATACCCAGGGAAGGCTGGCAGAATTCAATTCCCTACAACTTTCTTTCTGACGTGGTAGTTGTTACTCTAACATCAAGCCACATATGAAATGCACCATTTAATGTATCTTTCACTGGTAGTTGTCCAAAGTAATTTCATAGGTGTGTGGCACTGATATCATCATCCTGATGCTGAAAGGACAGATCAGAAAACCATTTATTTTACTCATCATAGTGACAATCAAGCTTGTGAAAACATATTGACATTTGTTTTTCCGTGAATCTTGAATCACCTTGAATTTATTGCACTGATTCCATTTTCCTTGTTTGTTACATTAACAGAGGGTGTCATCATGACTGAAGACTAAGCACATTTCATAGACTTTACCTGTATATTGGCATATGGACAAAGAAAATGCACAATTTCGACCATGGCAATAATATGTTGCAGATAAACATGGAGGAAGAGAGAAAAAAAAATGAATACATTCTAATTCATTCAGCCTGGCATTATCACAACTGCTTTTCTTTTAGTTTGGCATTACTGATAGCTTCACATCAGTCACTGAATTAGGTATTATATAAATTGATGTGGTCAGTAAATGATGTATTTTTTTATTTTTTATTTTTCTCTTGGTTTATTTTATTGATTTTTATCCTTTGTTGTCCGGGTTTATCCCCGCTGGGGTAGTAGCTTCTTCTGAGGGGACACCTGAGGGGGAATTTATACTACTAGAGGAAATTTTATCAGGGCATCAGGGAACTTCCTCTACTCCTTGTGTGGGAGGGACATGTTTATGTGTGGCATGTCTGACTTCCTGTTTCTGTTCCAGGTGCGTAGGCGACCCAGATGAACAGGAAGCAGTATGGTAGGTGTAACTGAAGTTAACAGAGATATAGAGAAGGAGATTTTGAGTCCAGAGACAGCTGAGCCTTTATGGTAAAGGCAGCTAAGGAAATCAGAGTAAGAGGAGAACTCATTTGTATCAAATGTGAAGGAGTGGAGCATTGTTGATGGAGCAGCTGCAGATTAAGAAGATATGTTTCAGCAGAAGTTGTTTGAGGGAGAAGGAGAAAGCCAGCAGAGATGTATTGTTACAACCCTTCAATCCAGAGAGTTGCAGGATGATTATCTAAAAGATCTTTTGAATCAAAGAGAGATGGATAGTAAAGCTGCAGCATCGTGGGGTGATACAATGGAAAAAATACAGCAGGAAAATGAAGAGAAAGCAGTCAATAAAAATCATATGCAGAGACAGTGAAGGAGGGAGAAAGAGGAATCGATGAGATAAAGGTGATACGGAAAAAGTTCACAGTATGAGTAAGCATTAAAAAGAAAAAGAATTAGACAGGTATGAAGTATGGGACTCAGTGACTGTACCACTGGGTGTTACTGCAAAAGAGGTAAGAGCATGTATTCTTGTCAGTAAAGAGACATTTTGTGACATAATATTTAAAACTGGGCAGGCCATGGAAAATTTTATAGAAATATATGAATAAAAAAAGAATGATAATCCATGGTCAGATTTTGGTTATAATCCTTTTATAGAGAGACAAAAAGAGTCATAGTACAATTTAGAATGGATATTGAAGCTAAAGAAATAAAAGAACAGATTATGCTTTCGTAAAGATGTTATGGACACTATGAAAACTTACAATGAAAGAGGTTTATGGAAAGGAGGATGGGAATGTGGAGTTATATTAACAATGGAAATGATAATGCAATACATATTCCCAGTGTTACTAATGTAAATAGTAATAGAGGTTCATTGAAATATAGGGACCAGCCTAAAACCTGTTTTTTTCCTGTCGAAAAGTTGATCATTTAATTAGTGAATGTGATAAAATAAAATGTTTTATATCCAGTAAAACTAGTCATGATGCAAAAAATGTACTTTAAAATACAAGACATGCATGGTTAGAGTGTGAAGAAAATGTGCAAAGTATGTATAAAGAAGTTGTACAAAATGTAGAACATGATAAACATAAAAGGAAAGAACAAGAAGGTCAGATTGAAAAACAAAATATAAAAATAAACATAAAAGAAGGCGAGAAAGAAAAAGAAGAGAGGTCTGTGGATACAAGCAAAGAATATGTGAATTGGCAAATAGCAAGGAAAATGAAAAATTCCATAGGGACAGTTTAAAGGACAATGATCTTAGCTTTAAATGTTAATAGTATGAAAAAAGTTAAGAATAGAATAGGAATCTTAGAATGGTGTATACTAGCAAATGCTCATATTAGTGTACTAGAGGATATTAGATTATTAACAGAAGAAGAAACAAAGCAAACTGAAAAGTTATGGGATGGGCCTATCATTTGAAATATGGGAACAGACACTTGTTCAGGGATATGTATATTGTGTCAAAAAATCAAGATAGATGTTACTATTACTGAATTAGGACATAGTACAGTATTAGATGTAAGGTGGAATAGAAATGTTTATAGAATTATTGTTATATATGCATATGTTATAAATAAGGAAAGAGAGACCATGTTTAAAAAGATCTTTAATTATTTCTGTGTTAATATAAATATTAATAATAGCTGGAGACTTTAACTGCAACTTAAGAACAGGCAAGAAAAATAGTAGTGATGTTAAAATAGTAAATAAAATAATGAAAAGTGGTAGATTTTATATATATATATATATATATATATATATATATATATATATATATATATATATATATATATATATATATGGGAAAATATACATTATACTTATAGAAGAAGTGAAATAAAAACTGAAATAGATTTTTTTATATGAGGTAGTTTTAAATATTACAGAAAGGAATAAAACATGCAGGATTTTGAGATCATATAGTGATATGAATAAAAACAGATGAAAATGAAGAGTATATAAAATAGGAAAAAGAATACAAATAATGAATGAAAAAGAATTAAAGCAAGAAGATAGAAAAGAAATAGTTAAATTATGGAAAGATCATATAAATATGAAAATGTTTTATGCAAACTGGACAAGTTGGCGGATATGTTTTAATGAAAAATATAAAAAGTACTTCTTAGCATCTATTGAGAATAAGAGAAAAAAGAAAAAAAAATACAATTAGCCAAGTTATGTTTAGACAACTTATAAATAAAGAAAGAGCTTTCTATGAAAAGAGAACAAATTATATGATATGAACCAAGCAAGGGAAAGGAATTTATTATATAAACAAAAATATTGCTTATAAGGGAAAAAAGAAGACATAGCACCCTATTTAATTTAGTTGAAAGAAAATAAGAAAGTAATAAGGGAGTTAAAGAATAAAGAAGGAAAGAAAGTAACAACAGAAGAGTGTACATGTGGAATAATTAAAGAACATACAAAACAATCATTCATAAAGAAAGAAAGAAATTATTCAAAATCAAAAGTACAAAGTTAATAAATTAGATAAAGAAGATAATGAAAGTTTGGAACAAAAGAGAAGTTTGAAAGAGATAAATCAAGTATTAAATGTATTCAAACTGTATACCGTATTCAAGCTGGAACCTTAGTTTAAGAGACAGCCTTACAAGACTATCTGCAAATATATAGAGCTGAGCATATTTTCTGTATTATTCTGTATTATAGAGCTAAATTGTTGCTTAGATATCTGTTGTCTTACTGCTCTGCAAATATATAGAGATCAGTATATATTTTTTGGCTTTATAATTTGCACATTCCTCACATCTGTGTTGAAACTGTCCCCCCCCTCATTTCCTGCCTTGTCTTCAGCTGATATAATTGGCTTTATAGCTGGTGTGTGTGCCCTGTTAACTAACAATCTGCATTCAAACTGGAACCTTAGTTTGAGAGACAGCCTTACAAGACTATCTGCAAATATATAGAGCTGAGTATATTTTCTGTATTATTCTGTATTATAGAGCTAAATTGTTGCTTAGATATCTGTTGTCTTACTGCTCTGCAAATATATAGAGATCAGTATATATTTTTCGGCTTTATAATTTGCACATTCCTCACATCTGTGTTGAAACTGTTTTTCCCCACCCCCCTCATTTCCTGCCTTATCTTCAGCTGATGTAATTGGCTTTATAGCTGATGTGTGTGCCCTGTTAACTAACAATCTGCATTCAAACTGGAACCTTAGTTTGAGAGACAGCCTTACAAGACTATCTGCAAATATATAGAGCTGAGTATATTTTTCTGTATTATTTTGTATTATAGAGCTAAATTGTTGCTTAGATATCTGTTGTCTTACTGATCTGCAAATATATAGAGATCAGTATATATTTTTTGGCTTTATAATTTGCACATTCCTCACATCTGTGTTGAAACTGTCCCCCCCATTTCCTGCCTTGTCTTCAGCTGATATAATTGGCTTTATGGCTGGTGTGTGTACCCTGTTAACTAACAATCTGCATTCAAACTGGAACCTTAGTTTTGGAGACAGCCTTACAAGACTATCTGCAAATATATAGAGCTGAGTATATTTTTCTATATTATTCTGTATTATAGAGCTAAATTGTTGCTTAGATATCTGTTGTCTTACTGCTCTGCAAATATATAGAGATCAGTATATATTTTTTGGCTTTATAATTTGCACATTCCTCACATCTGTGTTGAAACTGGTTTACCCCCTCTCTGTTCTTGGTTGTAGTTTAAATTTGCTGGCTTTTGCAGTGCCCCGCCCCACTGTAGATTTGATCTAGGACACTCCCCAGTCCCATCTCTTTACCGCATTCTACCTAATAAACCCTTTCTGCACTTGCTTTTAGTCCTTTTTAATTTAATTACATTATTTCAAACTGTGTGTGGAGTAATATTGCTACATACTCAAGTGTGCCAGCTTGCACTGCATGAGAATTGTTTTTACTACTGCTTTTGCTACTTTTCTGAAAACAAAAATTTTATCTGCTTTTACTGTATTTGTGTTTCTTCCTACTTTATTTTGCTTTTGCGTCATCTTAAAAGTACTCAATTGTATTTATTACTGCTTGGTGTAACTCATTCTAAGACTTTTAGTTTAAACACTTGGGCTTCAGACCAGTTGTTTTACATTAAAAGGGTTTGTGGTCTGCACTGTAGTGGCAGAACAGGTAGCTTACATCTTTCTAAGTTGGGAACTGCTGATTGAGGGCTCAGTGTCTTTTATTCTAAAAGTGTATTAATTCTGGTTTAAGCACTTGGGCTTTCAGGCCAGTTATTTTACATTAAGAGGGTTCGTGGTCTCCACTCTTGTGGGAGGAGAGGCTGGACTCTGGCCTTCTGAGCTGGGAATTTCTGGTTAAAGGCTTATAGTGCATGCATATCTGAACTGCTTCTTACTGAAATTGGTACACCTTGTTTGCTGTAGCATAGACCAGATCCAGGCCTGCTGAATCTAGCTTTGTTTGTATAACTTGAGCACTAATCCTGGCATTCTTTAAAGTATTCAATTGTATTTATTACGGCTTGGTAGTAAGTTGATTAAAGTGTAGCTATCATTCTAAGTCTTTTGGATTAAGAACTTGGGCTTCAGACCAGTTGTTTTACATTAGGAAGGTTGGTGGCATGCACTGTGGTGGCAGGACAGGTAGCTTACATCCTTCTAAGTTGGGAACTGCTGATTGAGAGCTCAGTGTCTGTTATTCTAAAAGTGTATTAGTTCTGGTTTAAGCACTTGGGCTTCAGGCCAGTTATTTTACATTAAGAAGGTTCGTGGTCTGCACTCTTGTGGGAGGAGAGGCTGGACTCTGCCCTTCTGAGCTGGGAATTTCTGGTTAAAGGTTTATAGTGCCTGCATATTTGAACTGTTTCTTACTGAAATTGGTACACCTTGTTTGCTGTAGCATAGACTAGATCCAGGCCTGCTGAATCTAGCTTTGTTTGCATGCTTGTTGTTTGTTTGCTTGTTATTTCCCTGGAACGCAAATTCCACCTAAAATGTGGCTTTTCAGCGCTTCTGTGGATCCCTAGTGATATCTGCATTGCTTACTGTACTTATTTCCTTGTTTCACTTGAAAGAAAGTTACTGTTTGTTGTTTTTGCATTTAAGTTACCTGTAACACATTGCACTTAAGTTACCTGGCACTTGCTCACTAAGCAATTATATAAGTCAACACTAAAAAGTTAAAAGCACTACACCCTCACAAACTCCCCTTGAGTACCTTGTTCCCCATTGGCCCTTGTTTTCAATTATAAAGGAATTCTCAATACTATTCTAGCATGTCCAAAGGTCAGTTGTCAATCTCCTTTCCGGTCCAGCTGGTGAATCTGGGAATCTTGAGGCAATGTTACAACTGCCTCATGTACACAGACAACCCTCTCCTCCTCCCAACAAATTTCAACACATGTGAGACATGCAACCATATAGCCAAACTGGAGGCTAAGCTCTCTCAACTCAGTACTGGCATAACCAGTCAGGAGGAGAAGGAAACCGCACTCACTACAATTCCAGTCTCACATAGACGTACCACGACAGCAAACTAAACACATAATCACACAAAAACATACTCGGAGGCTATAAATAAAGATCTGCCTAAGCAGCAGAGATCTCCAAAGCAGACACCCAAGCAACCGCTACCCCAAAACAAAACACATGCAACACATATCTCACAAAGCCAGTGTGCTGAACAGTCGCAGCCCTTAAGGCTAAACAACACACCTGATACACTTGTAATAGGTGACTCTATCGTCAGACACACTGACGTCCCGCTCACCAGGCTGAACAAGGAGAAGGTCACAGTGAGCAGCCTGTTGGGCGCTAGGATCCGCCACATAACACAATCACTCAGGTCACTCCAAGGCAAGTACAAATATGACTCAGTCATTGTCCATGCTGGTGTGAATGACCTGGACTACATGAAAAGAGACATAGAGGAGCTCTCTGAGCATGTAGCCCAGGCCGGTATGACCCTGATCTTGAGTAGCATCTTACCCTCACCAAGAATGATGCCAAAATATGAAGACAAGATGATCAATTTCAACAATTGGTTTAAGTATTGGTGTCATTCAAAGGGGATCCAATGCCTGTGAGCCTGGGATGATATGCTCGACAAGCCACGATGCTTCGCTAAGGACGGCTTGCCCCTGTCACCCCTGGGCTTTCGGATATTGGCAAAGGCTCTTGCTACCCCCATAGTGCCTTTTTTAGGCAAGGCTCAAAAGACAAACCCACCTCCATAGGTATCACAAGGGATAAGAAACTAGGAGTAATGCTACTCGATGCCAGAAGTCTAAACCTCAAGATGCACGCACTCGAAACTCTCCTTAGCATGGAGAACATTGATATCTGTGCAGTAACAGAAACCTGGTTCAGGGCTCCGAGACCACCCCAGCACTAACAGGTTATACCTCATACCATGCTTTTCGGCCCCAAAACTTGGACCGAACTACAAAAGGAGAAGGAGTATCAATATTCATCAAAGATAGCCACACCTCCAGGTTGGTGTCACAGTACAAAGCATCAGAGACTATCCATGTGCAACTAACAGTGGGTAAAACTGCCTTCCAGTTTATAGCCTGCTACAGACCACCCTCCCAAACCCAGGAACCCCACTCGGCCTTCCTGAGAACACTGGAAAATATGAAGGTCTCTCCAAACACCATTATATTGGGCGACTTCAACTACCCAAACATATACTGGGAGCATTACTCTAGCTCCAACACCCTAGCCCAAAGGTTCCTAGAATTCATAAACTCAAATGCTATGGAACAACTTGTTACCACTCCCACAAGAGGGGAAAACATACTGGACCTGATCATCACCAACATGGGGACTCTATGCTCCAGACCAGAAGTGTATCCCTCACTGGTAAGATCAGACCATAAACTAATCCAACTGGATATTCACATCCCGCCCCCACCCCCTGCCCAGAAAACCACAGTGAAAAACTTCTCTAAAGCAAATTTCACACTCCTCAAAACCGAGGTGGAATCCTTTAAAGCCCCCGGGCCTGTGGAAAATACGGCCCAAACCGCAGAATCCTTTATAAATGCATTCTATGAACACCTTCAGGAATGCATGGATCATGCAATCCCAAATAAAACCAAGACCCAATCCTCCAAAGGCAGACATCCTGTCTGGTGGACCCCAGCCATAAACAAACTATACAATAGAAGGAGGAAGCTACTACATGATAGAGCAAAATCCCAAAAAGGGAAGGCATCTCTGATCAGTATTAGCAAAAAACTACGGGCACTCATAAAATCGTCTAAGGCCAGCTTCGAGAGAAAAATTGCACAGGACACTAAGGATTATCACATGGCTTTCTTTAGTTATGTTAGGAACCTGGGTGGGAATTCCCAGATATGCTCAGAATTAGTCCAAAATGATAAAAAATACACTGAACCCACAGACATTGCCAACATCCTAGCTGACAGGTTCAGTGCAAACCCCCCCCCCACCAAAAGGGCAAATATCTATCCCAGCAGAGTGCTGCCCCCCTGACATCTCAGATGCTCAGGTAATAGCCACCCTCTCCAAAGCAAAAAACACAGCATCAATGGGACCAGATGGTGTCCCGGGTTGCGTCCTACATGAACTCCAAGAAGAGCTAAACCCAAACAAAAACTACTGTTCAATCTCAGCCCTACTACAGGATATGTACCCAAAGAGTGGCTTACAGCAACAGTGGTCCCTCTCCACAAAGGTGGTGCCTCAATGGACCCTGGAAACTATTGCCCCATAAGCCTGACTAGCTTGGTCTGCAAAGCTATGGAAAGGCTCATCGTGGACCTCATAAATACAGATATTGGGGACCTACAGACACTGGATCCTACCCAGTTCGGCTTTGTTAAGGGCAGATCCTGCCTCTTAAACCTGGTCGACTTCTTTGAAACCATCACCAAGGCCATTGATGAAGGGAAGGCAGTCCACACAGCCTACCCGGACCTTGCAAAAGCCTTCGATACAATACCCCACTTGGGAATTATAGATAAGCTCACCAGCTTAAATATAAACCCCTATGTCACTAAACAGGTTGCAAACTGGCTCAAGGACAGAACCCACATGGTTAGAATTGCTGGAGCCATGTCAGACTCCAAACCAGTTACAAGTGGCATCCCACAAGGCTCAGTCCTGAGACCTCTCCTGTTCGGTATATATTTCTCAGAGGTACAGGCCAACATGGAAAGACTGTGGCTGACCAAGTTCGCAGATGACTGCAAACTGGGCGCCATAATCAACTCTCCAGCCGACACAAGCATCCTCCAAAAGGGCCTCATAGAAACAGACAACTGGTGCCAGAACCATGGCCTCAAGCTAAATGACAAAAAGTGTATAGTCATCCCCTTTGGCAAAAACAAAGTGCCCACAAATTACTACATAGGTGGTAATCCATTAAGTACAGAAGAAGTAATTAGGGACCTGGGGACCCAAGTTGATAGCAATCTCTCATTTGACAACCACGTGGCCAAAGTGGTTAGAAAAACATTTTATATAGCCCACCTAATCATGAAGGGATTCACATCTAGATCAGAGGAGGTTATTGTGCCTCTTTACTCATCCCTCATCAGGCCCATAATCGAGTACAATGCCCCTTTTGGGATGTACCTTACCAAACACCTGCAGCAACTTGAAAGACCCCAAAAGTACCTCACTAAGTGGATCAAAGGGCTCAAACAGATGCCATATGCTGCCCGGTTAAAGAAACTCCAGCTCTACTCAGTGGCATACCACCTGCTCAGAGGTGATCTGTGCCTGACGTATAAAGCCATGTCCAACCCGGAATTAAGAGACATGCTGCACCTCAAAAAATCCAAATCTCATCGAGCTATGCGCTCGAGAGACTTGAACCTCAGCACTGAAATAAATAGGACATGCTGGAGGGACAGATTCATAACCCAGAGGCTCCCTTCACTCTGCAATAAAATCCCAGTCCAGGTTAGGCAGAGTCCCTCATTGACTCTCTTCAAGAGGAATCTTGATGAGTGGATGGGAGATCGTAGGTTTACCCCGGGTATCACTTCTGTTTCACTGTTAGACAGAGGCACAGTATACTAACCTCGAAAAAGGGCATAGCAAAATTAATTTAAAATGAGTGGCGAAAGCCAAACATACTCTGGCTAGGCTTATAAATGCCCTAGGGCAGATAGCCTAGTATGAACCTATGAACCTATGAACCTATTAAAATACATTAAGTTGAATATTGCAACAGGATTAGATAGTATTGAATATTGTATATATAAAGAAATAGAAATATTGCAAAAAGTGATATTTTTAGAGGTATTAAATGAGTGGTTAGAGTTTTGAGTACTAGGTGAAGAAATATGCAGAGGAGTAGTAACATTTATTAATAATTATAAAATACTGACAAGAATAATAACTAAGAGGTTAACAAATAAAATGGATAAGTTACTTGATCAAACAATATTTAGTAGAAAGGGAAAAGGAAGTCAATACATATTATGGATTATAAAAGAAGTAATAGATGATATAAACAAAAGGTAGAAGTAAAGATCATGATAGGAGATTTAAGTAAGGCATTTGACAAAATACAATACAATTCTTTATGGGAAATTTAAGAAGCTTATAATATAAGTAGGAAAATAATGCAGATAACAAAATCACTATATGAAAGGAATAAAGTTTAAATGTGAATGGATGGATAACTGAAAAAGTAAACATACAATGTGGAATAAGACAGGGATGTCCAGCTGGTAGTCATGGTTTCTTTAGTCATGTATGTTATAGCGAATAAAATCAATAAAGGTCAGATATTGCAGGATACAGGATGATAGAAGAAGTACAGATACCTATAATGGATAGATACACAGACAATATTATATTAATCACTAGACATAAAGAAAAGATGAAAGAAACAAGTAAAGAGTTAAATATTTTATTAATAAAGATAGGTTGATGCATAAATGAAAAAAAAAGTAAAGGTTTTGCATGTGAGAAAAATATAGGAAATATAAAATTTAATGAACAAATCAATAGAAATATTAGGAATAGTATTTGGATTAGCTGAATATAAGAATAAGCAATGGGAAAATATGTTCCAAGAAATTAAAGAAGTATGCATATTTTGGAAAACATTATATTAGCATATAGGAAGAAAGTATATTTAATATATTCCATCCTGTTAGGTAAAATAGCATACAGCGCTAACACCTATATGTTGCCAACAAAATATGAGAAAGAATTAACGTCTATTATATTTTTCCTTTATATGGGGATCGAGAATAAACCCAGTGGATTAAGAGGTGGATTTTGTACATGAAGGAAACCAAGAAGGATTAGGTTTAATTAATCCTGTAGTGCATGCAGCACATCTGAATTTATATAGAGTTATGAAATCTTATTCTAATGTAAATAAGAATTTGGCAGACATTATTATTTATTTATTTTATTTATTTGATATGTGTTAACTGGGATAGTCCAACTGAGCTAATGCCATTTTCCAGCAGAGCCTTGGGGAGAAAAGCTCGACATTACAACTAAATAAGAAAAATTGTATGACTGAAGTAAAATATAATAAAATATACATACAATAAAATTATTAAGCAAATGTCAATTACAGTATGAGTAAGAGAAATCAGCAAAAGAGACATTTAAACTAAGTAAAAAATCAGGAAATAACAAAAAACTGGCAAAAACACATTAGGATTGTCCTCAGTGGACAACTGTGCAATTCAAAGCAGTTTGTTTTACAAGCTACAGTAGGTGTAGATATTTAATATGAAAAATGAATTGCAATTAGGATGCAGTTAAAATGTTTCCAGATATAGGAGGTGAAGAAGCATGAAGAGTAGTAGGTGACTGTCTTGTCATACTAAGAAGTTTAGTTTTAAAGTGATATATTGTTAAGTCTGGTATTACTTGACAAGACCAAATTCTTTTGTTTTGTTTTCTCATACTTTTTCACTTTAGCCTTTATAGCACTTTTGTATATTGTAAATAGTTACTGGATCTAGAATAGTTGAGTTTAGTAGTTTTAGTTGAATGTATGTGTAACCAAGAAGGAATTCTTTTACATGTGTGTACAACCTAGTCTGTATTTGGAACACAAAATAATATAATTGCTATTGAAAAAAAAAGTTAGTTTTGATTAGATAATTAGAGGAAAGGGAGGAATGGAGAAAGTAATGGAGGAGAAAGGAATGGGTTAAAGGGGGATGATTGCAGTGACAGGTCCAGGTGCTGTTTAGGTAATTTTTGAGAGTTGTCTTGAAGTCATGGACATGAGTAATATTTCTGGGAGTCATGGGAAGCTTGTTCCATGAAGTTCCTATTAGATTGTCGAAACTCTGTTTATGAAATCATCAACAGATATTGCATGAAATACATAATTGTCTTAGGTGCAAAACCACAAAATTCGAAGTGTTTTGGTTAGCCCACCTGCGGTATAGCTCCGTAAGGTAAGTGTGTGATAGTTACGGACTTTAAGGTTAGGGTGCGAGTTAAGGTAAGTGCAGAAATAGGTAATGTGTGTAAGATTTAGTGTAGTGTTAGAAGTAGGGTTTTGTTAAATGTATTTATGTGTATTATTTATTTTGTTTGGTATATCTCTGTAGGGGAATTGTGCAGTAGTTACGGACCTTAGGGTTAGGGAGGGGTTAAGGATAGTGCATAGATAGTTGTGTATGTGGGGTTTAGTGTAGGGTTAGAAGCTGAGTTTTGGTGCTTTACTTTAGGGTTAGGAGTAGGGTTTGGTTAGTGTATGTATGTGGTTTATGTATTTTGTTTCAGTAGGTAGTATGTAGCGGGTGGTGGGGTTGGCTGACTAGGAACGTTTGATATTTTAAATTTCATGGTTTAGTGCATTCAATATTTTCGTGGTTCGAGTAATACGTGTTGCTGTTTTGGTTTTCAATGTAATGGATTTTCACTGAATTAATATAAACCCTGTTCCATGAAAGAGCAGGAAAGTAGCTGTAGAGATTCTGTCCAATAGATTTTTTAGGTTTGTGAACCTGTAACGGACATTGGTCTAAGCTTCTGAGGGATTGAGGGGGTTATAGAGGGAGACAAGTGAGATATTAGGGCAGAATATATATAACATAAATATAAATGTTTCTCAGAAAAAGTGGAAATAAAGAAAAAATTTAAATCTGTTATAAATGAAGAAGCAAAGGAGCATCAAAATAAAATTATATTGTGGAAATTGAAGGTGAATTAAACTAGAAAAAATAGAAAAGACTGCTATACAAATATTATAAGAACACATTATATGACTGATCCTTGGAACAGTTAGATAAAGAAAGCAAAAACAATGAGATATAGATGGTATAAAAGTATACATGAATGCAGGGATTTTCTATGGAGACCATCAATAAGTAATGTGCGTGTTAAGGCATTAAGGCAAATATGCCTTACAAAAGAAAACTAGATAGAATATGTATTAATTTTGGTGAATATGAAACTAAAGTACATGTATTTTTGACTTATATGAGGGTGAATAAACTATGGGAAGAGTTATGTAAAAATAAAATGTAAGAGGGTATCACAAAGGTTGATCAAGTAAACATAGATATGATTGAGTGCACTTCTGATGGTGTGAAAAAAAGATTATATGAGAAAATTGCACAAAATAGTACTTTATGTATTATGGACATTATGGACTGAAAGACTGAATGAAATTAAGTTCAATGGAAAATGGACTTTAGCAGAAATGTTGAAAAAAATATGTTTTTGGTTGTGGAAAAAAGGGTGGAGGATGTATTTGTTAATATATCTCTATGTGATACTGTGAAAAGTGTAAATAATTGTAAAATTGTAAATAATGTAAATATGTATATATATATATATATATATATATATATATATATATATATATATATATATGGGTTCCCTTCAGACTCTCGAACACCTGAAAACCCGAATGTCATATGGTCGAGACCATATGATCGAGTTTTCAGAAGCTCGAAAGTCTGAATGGAGATCTGCATACAGTGCAGAATGGGAGATTTCCCTTTTCCTTGCTGTAGCGTGATCTTGGAGAAATGTTTTATTTTTTTCAGGAGGGGGGGTGCTGGATTCATTCCAGGGTTTTGAACTTCTGAAAACTCGATCATATGGTCTCGACCATATGACATTCGGGTTTTCAGATGTTCGAGATTCTGAAGTAAATCCATATAAATATATATATATATATATATATATATATATATATATATATATATATATATATATATTAATGATGTCTATTAATAAAAAAATCCTACTCAATAGAGTATGGGATGCTATTTTTGGTGGTGCTTCCAGGTTTCTGGCTCCTTTCTGGGTACATAGGTTGCTCAGAGAAGCAGGAAGGAGTATAGCAAGTGTCTGCAAAGTGGAAGTTAGCACAGAGTGAGAGAAAGAGAGTGCAAGCATGGAGCTAATAGAGCCTTTACAAGAGAGGCTGTTCAATGAATAAAGTATAGTAAAAGGCGTGGAGAAGTTTTATCAGAAGAGAAAGGAGAAGCAAAAGAGGTGAAGGAAAAGAAGGTTGTCAGACCGTCATAAGATTCAGAGTGCTTGTTTCAGGAAATGTTGTTTGAGGGTGATAGTGAAGTACAGCAAGGATGTATTATTACAGCCCACCAATCAGGAGGCTTGCAGGATGTCTGCTTAAAAGATATTTTAAGTCAGAGTGAACTGGAGACAGAGATGGCAGTTTTGTGGGTTGAAATAATGGACAAGATACAAGAGGAGTAGGAGGTGAAAGAAATAAAACAAAGGAGAAATTGTATGAAAGAAATAAAACAAAGGAGAAATTGTATGCTGAAAAGGTGAAGGAAGGAGGAAATCAAGTGGAAGAACAGAGAGAGATGGTGGTAAGAGGGAATAGCAAAGAAGAAAAAGAGCTTAAAAGGTATAAGGTTTGGGACACAGTAATTGCAGCTCTTGATATTTCACCAAAAAACATAAGAGCTTTTATACATATAAATAAAGAGACCTATTGTGTACTGATAACTGTGGATGTCACATCACTATTCACTGTTATCCCTAATGATGTAGGTATAGAATATGTTAAGTTTTCTTGCTGCAACATTCCGGATAGAGCTTGTCTGCTCACTTCTTGACATCATTTTGAGCAATACTGTGTTTATATTTAATGATAAGCTATATCATCAGCAGATTGGGGTTGTGATGGGCACCATGTGTGCCAACAGCTAATCAAATATGGTGTTGGCATAGTGGGAGTCCCTCTACATATTTAATCAAGGTAATTTCTTTCTTAAGTTTATCCCATTTTGTGTACAGTTTGTTTACAATGTGTTTTTGTTTGGTCAGGCATACGTAAACTTTACACAAATTTGTTGAGTACTTAAATTATACAATGAGTTTTCTGAGATTTATTCTGACATCTTCTTTTACATCTATTGATTTCCTGGATGTGCATGTAATGATTACTGAAATTGGGATAAATACCAAATTATATAAGAAATAGTGTAGTAAGAATAATTTTTTACATTGTAATAGCATGCATCCAAAACATATACACACTAATGCGGTAAAAGGACAGTTCTACAGATATGCGCATTTAAGTGCAGATGATATCATTATGTATGAATCATTTAAGAACCTTAAAAGTGGCTTTAAATCTAGAGACTACCATAATGTGGAGGTTGAGGCTGTCTGTGATGAGATCCTCCAACACAGGAGGGATGTTGCTAAACTTTACTTCTCTTACAGAGTAGTGAACAATGAAAGAAAGACCTCTGATGCAAGAGGCTCTGACTTAAGAATGTGCATGACTTATTCTATGGATGTTCAAACTATCTGCAATATTATTAGACAAAACTGGAAAGTACTTATATCTGATGATAGGTATAGGTCAGTACTTGGTAATGCACCCAAGTTTTGCTATAAGAGCAATAGATCATTAAAGTAGTTGCTATGTTATAAATCCACTAATAAGAACGCTTCTGTCTCTGACAAATGTGGTACATTTCTATCTAGAGACTGCAACATGTGCAATTATATTCATAGCAGGGATTCATATTTATATCCAGTCAGTAATGAGAGTTATGTCTTTCATTTTTATGTAAATTGCAGAGGTCAGAATCTAGTATATTTGTCATTCTGTGTGAAATGTGAATCCGTCTATGTAGGTAAGACAAACAGATGTTTGAAAGACAGAATTAGAGAACATTTAAATGACATCAAGAAGAATGATGTTCATAATGCTCTGTATAAATATATTCTAGAGAATGACACCAGTCATACTTTTAAGTTTTTAGTTTTATAATTACTTACACCTAGCAATAGAAAAGGTGATCTAAGGAATAAAACAAAATCTAAAGAGATGAAGTGGATTCTAGAATTACATGCACATGGTAGAAAGGGACTTAATGGAACTGTCCCTTTAAGGACAATTCTTAGATCACGTGACTTTGAGATAACTGTGTTTAAAAGATGGCTTGTTTGAAATAGTTTTTAGATCTGATGAAGTGCCTGTTTAGAAAGGCACAAAAGCACTTATTTCTGCTTTAACCTTGCTTTTATGGTTTTATTTTCCTTCTTTGAATAAAATCCATGATTTTATATGGCAACTGCTATAGCTGACTGTTTGGATTTACTTCTATTTTTACCATTTTGTATTTAACCAGTCTTAATCCGAATTTACAATGTTTTTCTCTATAGGTGTTAAATATTTCTTTGAGCACTGTGCATAGTTGATCAGCACAGCCTTTTATCACCTTGCCCAGTATGTTGTCTCAGCCAGCAGCCTTCCTGGGGTTCACTCTCCTTAGATCTCTTCTTACCTCCTCTGTGCTAAGGCTGAGTACTGCATCCTTCTCATCAGTGTGTAGCTTTCATGCCAACCTCATTTCTTTCCTCAAATCTTCCAAAGAATATGTTCAAACTGTCCAGGAATTTGATGCTGCCCTCACACTGTGCTGACCTAATTTTGTAGTCAGTGATGTTCTGTATACCTTGCCACAGTCTCCTTGCATTCTTCTTGTCTTCAATGTAGCTCTGTACATTTCTGCCATACTCCCGGTTAGACTCCTTTATACCCCCCCTCAGATTACCTCTTGCTATACTCAGGGCTGCTTTGTCCTTAGCCCTGTAAGCTGCTTATCTCTCCTTCAGAAGCTCCTATATCTTAGGGGTGAGCCTTGGCTTCTGGTTAGCTCTAATAGTGATTCCCTTGGTAATTGTATATTTTGTATGTTGTTGTTGTTGTCTTTTGGCTTTTCCCGGTTAGAGGTCACCACAGCGGAACTCCGGTCCACTAATGATTGGCAGTAGATTTTCACGAATGCCGAGGTGCCAGCTCGACATTCAACCTTCAACAAAGGCACGCTCATTTACGCATGTCTTGCGAACGCCCATCCAACTGTGGGGAGGACATACAAACTCCACACAGAAGGCACTCCCTGCACTCCAGTCGAGAATCGAACAGGAGAACCTCTTGCTGTGAGGCAACAACGCTACCGCTGCACCACCGCGGAAGTATATATTGTGTATTTGTATAATAGGGAAAAGATTATGAAATAGTGCATATAGATTGTCTGACGATATAAGTTATGGTAAGAGATATAAGTAAAGCATGTGATAAAATGAAATATAATGTTTTGTTTGATATATTAAGATATCATAATATAAGTGTTAAAATAATTAGAATATTTATGTCAGTGTATGAGAATAATAATGTGAGAGTGATACTAAATGGGTGATTACTGAAGGTAATGCTACTCAATGCTAGAAGTCTAAATCTCAAAATGCACTAATTCGAGGCACTCCTTAAAATGGAGAACATCGATATCTGTGCAGTGACTGAGACCTGTTTCAAGGCTCCAGAGAGCACCCCTGCACTACCAGGCTATAAGTCATACCACACGTTTTGGCCATGTAACCTGGACCGAAACACCAAAGGCGGAGGTGTGTACATATTCATTAAGGATATCCACACCTCCAGGCTAGTTGCTCAGCATAATGCATCCAAGGCTATCCAAGTGCAACTAACTATGGGCAAAACTGCAATCCAAATTGTAGCTTGCTACAGATCCCCCACCATGCCTCAGGATTCCCACTCCTCTTTTCTTGATGTACTGGAAAATATTAGGGTCAACCAAACACCCTAATAATGGGCGACTTCAACTATCCCACCATTAACTGGGAAAACTACTTGTATACCAACTCTTTCTGGAATTTATAAACTCCAATGTCCTAGATCAACTTATCCACACCCCCACCAGGGGCAACAATATCCTAGACCTAGTCATTACCAACATGAGTGACCGGTGTTCCACACCTGAAGTCTACTCCTCGTTGGTCCGATCCAACCATAAGCTTATCACCCTTGATATCCACATCCTGTCACCACCACCCCCATTAAGGAAACCACAGTAAAAAATTTCTCCAAGCCAACTTCATGCTTCTTAAGACAGAAGTGGTGAACTTCATGACACCCATGCAGATGGTCAATACAGTTACAACTTCTGAATCCTACACAATGCACTCTATAAGCACTTACGCGAGTGCATGGATCGTGCTATCCCAAACAGAACCAAGATGCTATCCTCCAAAAAAGGAAGCAAATCTGGTGGTCCCCTGCCATAAACAAACTGTACAACAGAAGGAAGAAACTGTTGCAAAAGAGAGTAAAATCCCATGAGTGGAGAAGCTCCCTGGTTAGCCTCAGTAAGAAGCTAAGATTCCTTATAAGATCCTCCAAGGCTAGCTACAAAAACAAAATTGCCACTAAATCCAAGGACAACCACAAAGCATTCTATAGCTATGTCAAGAATCTAGATGGCAACACCCAGATCTGCTCTGCGTTACAACACAAAGGCACGAAAATTACAGAACCAACTGATATTGCCAACATCCTGGCAGATAGGTTCAGTGCTAACTTTACCCCCCTCTCACCCCCTGAAGGGCCCATATCTATACAGGGAGAATGCAGAGTCCCTGTAGTCACAACTACTCAGGTAAAAGCTGCACTCTCTAAAGCCAAAAACACAGCATCCATGGGACCGGACAACATCCCAGGCTACGTTTTACACGAACTTCAGAACAAACTGGCTCCCCACTTAAGCACCATGTTCAATAATAGACTCGCATCAGGCTTTGTGCAAACTGAATGGTGCACAGCAACAGTTATCCCACTCCACAAAGGGGGAGCCATCACTGATCCTGGGAACTATCGACCTATTAGCCTGACGAGCCTGGTCTGCAATGCCATGGAACGTATCATCATGGAACTCCTAAACAAAGACATTGGTAACTTCCAAACTCTGGATCCCACCCAGTTCGGGTTTGTGAAAGGCAGATCATGCCTCCTGAACCTGATCAACTTCTTTGAGGCAGTCACCAAAGCCGTGGATGAGGGTAAGGTGGTTCGCACAGCCTATCTTGACCTCTCCAAGGTTTTTGACACCATCCCCCATTCTGGAATTATAGCTAAACTCACTAAACTAGGTATAAATCCCTACGTCACAAGATGGTTTGCCAACTGGCTCACTGACAGAACCCACACCATAAAGGTTGCAGTCTCCAAATCTGACTTCAAAGCAGTGACAAGTGGAGTACCACAGGGTTCCGTCCTGGGACCTCTCCTGTTTGGTATCTACTTCACTGAAGTACAGGATAACACAGAAGGCCTCTGGCTAACATATTTCACAGATGACTGCAAGCTAGAAGCCATAGTCAAGTCCCCAAATGATGTGGACATCCTACAGAAGGGCTTCACTGAAACAGATGCCTGGTGTCAGAGCCATGGTCTCAAGCTCAATGCCAAATAGTGCAGTGTAATCCCCTTTGGTAAAAACTCTGTACCCATGAACTACCACATAGGCAGCAATCTACTTAACACTGAATGTGTGATAAGAGACCTTGGGACCCAGGTGGACAGTAGTCTCTCCCTTGATAGTCACATCGCCACAGTAGTCAGGAAGTCCTTCTACGTGGCACACTTCATCATAAAAGGGTTCTCATCCAGGAAAAAAGAGGTCATTGTTCCCCTCTACTCGTCACTCATTAGACCCATTATAGAGTACAACATCCCTTTTGGAATGTACCTCACAAGACATCTGCAGCTGCTGGAAAGGCCACAGAAGTACCTCACAAAGAGGATTACTGGCCTCAAACAAATGCCCTACACTGACCACCTCAAAAAACTCCAGCTTTACTCTGTAGCATATCACCTACTCCGAGGTGATCTCTGCCTAACATATAAAGCTATGTCAAACCCAGAACTGTTGGACATGCTACACCTAAAGAAATCCCAATCCCTCCAAGCTACATGCTCTATGGACCTAAAACCTTGTCACCACAATAATCAGGACATGCTGGTGGGACAGATTCCTATCCCAGAGGAACAAGCTATCCATCTATGTCAAGCAAAGTTCTTCATTAGCACTCTTCAAGAAAAATCTTGATGAGTGTTTGGGAAATAGGAAATACACCCCGGGGATCACTTCTGTGTCTCTGCTGGACAGTGGCACAGGAAAATAACTTTCTTGGGTGGCATAAGCTATAGAACCTTGCTGGCTAGGCTTATGTAGACCCTTAGGCCAATAGCCTAGTACCTACCTATTAACCTATAAATAAAAACAGAATGTGGGATAAGGCAGGGAAATCGAGTAAGCAGCATTTTATTTGCATTAGTTATGAATGCAGTTATTAATAAAATGAATAGAGGGTTGAAAATGGCAAGAAATAAAATAACAGGTGAAATTCAAATTCTAATAATTCTTACTTATACAGATGCTGTAGTTTTAGTTATGAAAAATGAGGAATAAATGTTGTTCTTCTTCTTTCAGCTTTTCCCAGTTAGGGGTTGCCACAGCGAAACTCTGGTCCGCTAATGATTGGCAGTAGATTTTTACAGTGCCGAGCTGCCAGCTCGATGCCCAGCCTTCAACAAAGGCATGCCCATTTCACACATGTCTTTTGAATGCCACTTGACCGTGGGAAGGACATGCAGACTCCACACAGAAGGGTGCTCCAGCTGAGTATCGAACGGGAGAACCTCTTGCTGTGAGGCGGCAATGTTACCGCTGCACCACCGCAGCTCTAAAAAAAAAATGCTTGGTGTATGTATAAATAAAGACAAATGTAGTGGCATTGGGTCAATAAATAGCATAGAAGGGATTCAATTCAATGATGAAGTTATAGATATCTTAAGAATAAGATATGGGACAACAGTGTACAGGGAAAAGCAATGAGAGAAAATTATACAGAAACTAAGAGAAGTTTATATGTTTTGGTGGTCATATAAACTGTCGTATAAGAAAAAAAAGTATATTTAATAAATTCTGTTCCTTTAGGTAAAATTGCTTATTTAGCAGGTGTTTATATGACATCATCCAAGCTTGAAAAAGGGTTATCTATTGCATTTTTATTTATAAGAGGATCTAGGTTGAATCCAGTTAGAAGAGGGATTCTGTACATAAAGAAGAAGAGGGAGGACTGGAACTGATTAACCCAACTGTTCATGTAGCTTCAATGAATCTTTATAAAGTTTTGCAGGATTAGAAGAAAAACATAAGAACTTAACAAATCTTATAATGAAAGATAAATATAAGAATTTTGGGGAGAGAATAAGTTCTGGGAAAAGATGGAAAGATTTTGTAAATGAAGACATGAAAGGGTAGCAGAATAAAATATTTTATGGAAATAAAATATAAAAAATGTGGAAACAGGAAACAATGGTATTCTAATATAACGAATGAACATTATTATATATACCCATGGAAGCATTTAGGAAACCAAGAAATAAATGCAATTAAGAGAAGACTTGCATGGTGTAAAACAATTTATGAATGTAAGGATTTTATGTGGAGATTGACAATAGGAAAATTGTCTGTCAAAGCCAACATTCCTTATAAGAAAATACAAGAGAGGATGTGTAATTATTGTGGAGAGGTTGAGACAACAGCGCATGTGTTTCTAAATAGTTCAAGAGTGAAGGGACTATGGAAAAAATAGGTGAATATAAGATATTGAAAGACTTCAAAAGTACTGAAAATATTAATGTGAATAAGCAAATAAAAAACAGAAAAATAAATAAATAAAAATAAAAAGGTCTGTGATCTGGTGGCAGGCTGGTACTGCTGAAATGCAGTAACCAGCCACCTAACTAAATCCTGCTTCAATGTCACTGAGAAGCAAAAGACCAAAGGTGTCCGGTGCAAAAGCCATTTAGGTCCCACTTCTGCACTGCCCAGTCCTACCCATCCTTCCTCACCTGACTGGGAAGAAAACAAGAAAGAAAGGAAAGTTCTTCCTTAACTGTTTGTAACAAGCTGTTACTACAGTTGAAACAGATTTTGTAAACATAATTTAAGCACTTTAGTGCTCATATTCTCCTAAAATAAAAGAAACAAAGGAACACTTTGTTTTTCCTTTTAAAATGAAGGAAACTGCTTGCCATATTTATACCAAGCAGTAACTACAGTTAGCATGCACTATAGTGCTCAGCTTTGACCAAAAATTCAATACTGGCATTTAAAAGTTGGCAGTATGCACAATTAATAGAGTGTGATCAAGATCACCCAATCATGTCCCTTAACACTTTGAACTTGAGGCAGTTGCCCCTTTGCCCTGCTCTTGCTATGTTTTTGTTCCTTACCATCTGCCAACAGAGCAGAGATTAGTTTCTGAAATCCAACTGTTATGCCCACTCATCTAAAAAATATAAGGATACATTATTTGTGCAGTTGCTGTTGTAAATTCTGATGGCAATAAACAAAACTTAGTTCTACTGAATGTAACTGCTTATTTTTTATTTATTTATTTATTTGTTCATTCATTTATTTATTTATTTATTTATTTATTTGTTTATTTATGTATTTATTTATTTATTTCCAGTTTGATGACCACTGGGCGGTCCTGGGACCTGGGAGGTCCACTGGGCTCAGGGAGCCCATTTTCAGCGGAGGCCCAGACAGAAAAGCTACCCATTACATAGTTTAGTTACAGATACAATCATAGTAAAGAAGACACATTTACACATTTACAATTTACTACCTGACCTGCAATGTGAGTAAATTGTCTTATGTCACCATTTAATTTTGTCCAGTAAGTCAACTAACATATGTGAATGCATAAACTGTTTCTGCAATTCACCACATCTACCCAGGTGTTCCACTTGAGCAGGTAGGTGTGCTCTATTGATATCTACATGTATTATCACATAGCAGTCTCCCAAGAGAATATGGACACTGAGAAGTGATTTAATCCCATCTGAAATACTAAAATCTATTCATGATCCAAGGTGATCTCGGTCCATATCTTGGACATGCTAAAGCCAACCAACATTACAACCACTGGGATCCCATAACAAGCCTGTACCACATGGATATTAATATTAGTTCTTTAAAAATTAAAACCAGCCCTGCAAAATAGTTGGTAGTTGGAATTATCAGTACTTCTGGAGCCAGATTCCAAACGTTCAGTGCAAGCTTACTGAATCCTTTGAGCTCAGCCAAATATGTTAATGAGATGCAGTGTGCATTTACCATATAAGTGCACAGTGGCTGCTGAACAGCAGGGAAATCAGCTGAGCTAAACTAAATCAGGTGCAACTATAGTTATCTGGGATGCATTGCTGATATAACAAGCAATGTGGTTATACAGCAATATATAAAACAGTCTTGTAAGTTGTCCAGGGGAGGTCATGTCTGTTAAATCTGGTCTATTTTTTGAGACAGTCACCAAAGCCATGGACAAGGGGAAGATGGTGCATGCCGCTTACCTTGACCTAGAAAAAGCCTTCAACACTATTCCCTACTAGGGCATAGTAGATAAACCCTCTCAACTAGGCATCAATCCATGTGTTACCAGATGGGTTGCTAACTGACTCACTGATAGAACCCACCTAGTCAAAGTAGGTGAAGCCACCTCAAGCAGTAGACCAGTAATGAGTGGTGTACCCCAGGGTTTGGTCTTGGGGCCTCTGTTATTTGGGATATACTTTTCTGAGATGCAAGCCAAAACTAGTGGGCTATGGCTGACCAAGTTTGCAGATGATTGCAAGCTGGGTGCTGTCATCAATTCCCCTAGTGATGTGGATGTCCTCCAAGAGGGTCTCAGCCAAACAAATGACTGGTGCCAGAAACATGGCCTCAAGCTGAATACTAAAAAATGCATCATTATCCTCTTTGGAGAGAGTGATGTCTCCACAAGTTATCACATTAATAACAACATCCTAAGCACGCAATCAGTTGTGAGGGATTTGGGCATCCGGGTTGATAGCAACCTGACTTTTGACCACAATGTTGCTTCCGCTGTACGGAATGCTTTCTACATGCCCCACCTCATAAGTAAGGGTATCTCATCCAGGGACAAGGAGGTCATAATATCCCTCTATTCTTCCCTTATAAGGCCCATTATTGAGTACAATGCCCCATTTGGCATGTACCTCGCAAAGCACATGCAGCAGCTGGAGAGACCACAGAGGTTCCTCACCAGGAAAATCCAGGGCCTCAAAAATCTGCCATATACAGATAGGCTAAAAACCCTATCCCTCTACTCAGTTTCATATAGACTCCTCAGAGGTGACCTCTGTCTGGCATACAAGGTGATCTCGGACCCTGCCTTGATGGGACTGCTGCATATCTGCAAATCAAGATCTATTCAAGTAACCTGCACATGCAGCCTCATCTTGGTCTATAAAATCAATAGGACTTGTTGGCAGGACAGATTTGAGTCCCAGATACTCCCCCATCTGTAGAATAGGCTCCCTCTCCACATCAAGAAGAGTTCTTCTTTACCCCTTTTTAAGCACAACCTAGATAACTGGATGAGAAACAGAAAATACATCCCTGGGATTCCACTCGTGTCCCTGCTGGACAGGGGCATCAGGTGATGATTTGTCTAAACATAAGCTAATCTCTTGGCTAGGCTTAGAAGATCCTCAGGGCCAATAGCCTAGCAGCTTCCTATGATCCTATGATCCTATGATTTATGTGTGGTTTCAGAAAAGTTCCCTTCATCCTTAATATGGTAGTCTGAAATAAAAGTCTCATTTTTTTAATCTGAAATTTCACATTACAAGCATAGTCAGAAACAGCGAAGGACATTTTTGTATATTATACGTCAAGACAGAATGTGAGAGAATAGATGTACTGTACTGTTATGAACTGAATGTGGCAGAAACCATGAATCTAAGAGAGTGCTGTAACCAAAACAAACAATTATGAAAAAATATGTATTTTTACCCAGAAACAATAGTAGTAGTACTACTAATAATAAAATAGTAGTAGTAAAAATAGTAATAATACTAATGATAATAATAATAATAACAATAATAATATAGTAATAATAATGTCTGAAAGTATATCGTATTCTCCAACTTCAAAATGCAGAATTGTAATTAAAGCGCTGTCTATTGATTTTAAGGAAAACAAATGTCAGGGGTGCATATCTTGTGCTTCCTTGAATGCAGTATTATTGAAATGCATGCTGGGTGGTTGCACTATTCTTTAGTGAATTTTTTTCATACACCATTCTGAAGACCAGTACCTTCCAAATATATATATATATATATATATATATATATATATATATATGTGTGGTGGTTACTGACTCTGAAACTGTAGTTTTATTGGCCACTAGGGTCATTTTCATACTTCCTCTTTCTTCTTCTCTCTTAAAACCTAGTTTTAGGTTTTTGAGCTTCCTTTCAGGCTTGTTGGCTGTTGGTGAAGCACCTCCAATTTTCTGTCCCCCTAGCACTCTGTGTGGGTCATTTACTGCACGTTATAACTTGATATTACTTGTGAACCTCTGCGACAGCAGCTTCCCCCCCCCGTAGAGGTGGTTACTGACTTGAAACTGTAGTTTTATTTTCCCGCCACTAGAAAGCAAGGTTAAGTGGCTCCTAACTTAAACTTCTCTCATCTTTTCTTTTCTCCCTTAGTTTTTCTCTGTTAAACCC